>NW_026974540.1:28985-152361 GCF_015220805.1 Pogoniulus pusillus | reverse complement strand
TGAGCTGCACTTTCTAGCCCTGAGCTCACTTTCCTAGCCCTGAGCTGCACTTTCATAGCCTGAGCTGCACTTCAAGCCCTGAGCTGCACTTTCCTAGCCTGAGCTGCACTTTCCTAGCCCTGAGCTGCACTTTCATAGCCCTGAGCTGCACTTTTCCTTGCCCTGAGCTGCACTTTCATAGCCCTGAGCTGCACTTTCATAGCCCTGTGCTGCAATTTCATAGCCCTGAGCTGCACTTTCCTAGCCCTGAGCTGCACTTCGAGCCCTGAGCTGCACTTTCATAGCCCTGAGCTGCACTTTCCTAGCCCTGAGCTCACTTTCCTAGCCCTGAGCTGCACTGTCATAGCCCTGAGCTGCGACTTTCATAGCCCTGAGCTGCACTTTCCTATCCCTGAGCTGCACTTTCCTAGCCCTGAGCTGCACTTTCCTAGCCCTGAGCTCACTTTCCTAGCCCTGAGCTGCACTTTCCTAGCCCTGAGCTCACTTTCCTAGCCCTGAGCTGCACTTTCCTAGCCCTGAGCTGCACTTTCATAGCCCTGAGCTGCACTTTCCTAGCCCTGAGCTGCACTTTCCTAGCCCTGAGCTGCACTTTCATAGCCCTGAGCTCACTTTCCTAGCCCTGAGCTGCACTTTCATAGCCCTGAGCTGCACTTTCCTAGCCCTGAGCTGCACTTTCCTAGCCCTGAGCTGCACTTTCATAGCCTGAGCTGCACTTTCCTAGCCCTGAGCTGCACTTTCCTAGCCTGAGCTGCACTTTCCTAGCCCTGAGCTGCACTTTCCTAGCCCTGAGCTGCACTTTCCTAGCCCTGAGCTCACTTTCCTAGCCCTGAGCTGCACTTTCCTAGCCCTGAGCTGCACTTTCATAGCCCTGAGCTGCACTTTCCTAGCCCTGAGCTCACTTTCCTAGCCCTGAGCTGCACTTTCCTAGCCCTGAGCTGCACTTTCCTAGCCCTGAGCTGCACTTTCCTAGCCCTGAGCTGCACTTTCCTAGCCCTGAGCTGCACTTTCATAGCCCTGAGCTGCACTTTCCTAGCCCTGAGCTGCACTTTCCTAGCCCTGAGCTGCACTTTCCTAGCCCTGAGCTGCACTTTCCTAGCCCTGAGCTCACTTTCCTAGCCCTGAGCTGCACTTTCCTAGCCCTGAGCTGCACTTTCCTAGCCCTGAGCTCACGTTCCTAGCCCTGAGCTGCACTTTCCTAGCCCTGAGCTGCACTTTCTAGCCCTGAGCTGCACTTTCATAGCTCTGAGCTGCAATTTCCTAGCCCTGAGCTGCACTTTCCTAGCCCTGGCTGCACTTTCCTAGCCCTGAGCTCACTTTCCTAGCCCTGAGCTGCACTTCCTAGCCCTGAGCTGCACTTCCTAGCCCTGAGCTGCACTTTCATAGCCCTGAGCTGCACTTTCCTAGCCCTGAGCTGCACTTTCAGAGCCCTGAGCTGCACTTTCCTAGCCCTGAGCTGCACTTTCCTAGCCCTGAGCTGCACTTTCCTAGCCCTGAGCTCACTTTCCTAGCCCTGAGCTGCACTTTCATAGCCCTGAGCTGCACTTTCCTAGCCCTGAGCTGCACTTTCCTAGCCCTGAGCTGCACTTTCCTAGCCCTGAGCTGCACTTTCCTAGCCCTGAGCTCACTTTCCTAGCCCTGAGCTGCACTTTCCTAGCCCTGAGCTCACTTTCCTAGCCCTGAGCTGCACTTTCCTAGCCTGAGCTCACTTTCCTAGCCCTGAGCTCACTTTCATAGCCCTGAGCTGCACTTTCCTAGCCCTGAGCTGCACTTTCCTAGCCCTGAGCTCACTTTCCTAGCCCTGAGCTGCACTTTCCTAGCCCTGAGCTGCACTTTCCTAGCCCTGAGCTCACTTTCATAGCCCTGAGCTCACTTTCCTAGCCCTGAGCTGCACTTTCCTAGCCCTGAGCTGCACTTTCCTAGCCCTGAGCTGCACTTTCCTAGCCCTGAGCTGCACTTTCCTAGCCCTGAGCTGCACTTTCATAGCCCTGAGCTGCACTTTCCTAGCCCTGAGCTGCACTTTCCTAGCCCTGAGCTCACTTTCCTAGCCCTGAGCTGCACTTTCCTAGCCCTGAGCTGCACTTTCCTAGCCCTGAGCTGCACTTTCAAAGCCCTGAGCTGCACTTTCCTAGCCCTGAGCTGCACTTTCCTAGCCCTGAGCTGCACTTTCCTAGCCCTGAGCTGCACTTTCCTAGCCCTGAGCTGCACTTTCCTAGCCCTGAGCTGCACTTTCATAGCCCTGAGCTGCACTTTCCTAGCCCTGAGCTGCACTTTCCTAGCCCTGAGCTGCACTTTCATAGCCCTGAGCTGCACTTTCCTAGCCCTGAGCTGCACTTTCCTAGCCCTGAGCTGCACTTTCATAGCCCTGAGCTGCACTTTCATAGCCCTGAGCTGCACTTTCCTAGCCCTGAGCTGCACTTTCCTAGCCCTGAGCTGCACTTTCCTAGCCCTGAGCTGCACTTTCCTAGCCCTGAGCTGCACTTTCATAGCCCTGAGCTGCACTTTCCTAGCCCTGAGCTGCACTTTCCTAGCCCTGAGCTGCACTTTCATAGCCCTGAGCTCACTTTCCTAGCCCTGAGCTGCACTTTCCTAGCCCTGAGCTGCACTTTCCTAGCCCTGAGCTGCACTTTCATAGCCCTGAGCTGCACTTTCCTAGCCCTGAGCTGCACTTTCCTAGCCCTGAGCTGCACTTTCCTAGCCCTGAGCTGCACTTTCCTAGCCCTGAGCTGCACTTTCATAGCCCTGAGCTGCACTTTCCTAGCCCTGAGCTGCACTTTCCTAGCCCTGAGCTGCACTTTCCTAGCCCTGAGCTGCACTTTCCTAGCCCTGAGCTCACTTTCCTAGCCCTGAGCTGCACTTTCATAGCCCTGAGCTGCACTTTCATAGCCCTGAGCTGCACTTTCCTAGCCCTGAGCTGCACTTTCATAGCCCTGAGCTGCACTTTCCTAGCCCTGAGCTGCACTTTCATAGCCCTGAGCTGCACTTTCCTAGCCCTGAGCTGCACTTTCCTAGCCCTGAGCTGCACTTTCCTAGCCCTGAGCTGCACTTTCCTAGCCCTGAGCTGCACTTTCCTAGCCCTGAGCTGCACTTTCCTAGCCCTGAGCTGCACTTTCCTAGCCCTGAGCTCACTTTCCTAGCCCTGAGCTGCACTTTCCTAGCCCTGAGCTCACTTTCCTAGCCCTGAGCTCACTTTCCTAGCCCTGAGCTGCACTTTCCTAGCCCTGAGCTCACTTTCCTAGCCCTGAGCTCACTTTCCTAGCCCTGAGCTGCACTTTCATAGCCCTGAGCTCACTTTCCTAGCCCTGAGCTGCACTTTCCTAGCCCTGAGCTGCACTTTCCTAGCCCTGAGCTGCACTTTCCTAGCCCTGAGCTGCACTTTCCTAGCCCTGAGCTGCACTTTCCTAGCCCTGAGCTGCACTTTCATAGCCCTGAGCTGCACTTTCATAGCCCTGAGCTCACTTTCCTAGCCCTGAGCTGCATTTTCCTAGCCCTGAGCTGCACTTTCATAGCCCTGAGCTCACTTTCCTAGCCCTGAGCTGCACTTTCATAGCCCTGAGCTGCACTTTCCTAGCCCTGAGCTGCACTTCCTAGCCCTGAGCTGCACTTTCATAGCCCTGAGCTCACTTTCCTAGCCCTGAGCTGCACTTTCCTAGCCCTGAGCTCACTTTCAGAGCCCTGAGCTGCACTTTCAGAGCCCTGAGCTGCACTTTCCTAGCCCTGAGCTGCACTTTCATAGCCCTGAGCTGCACTTTCCTAGCCCTGAGCTGCACTTTCCTAGCCCTGAGCTGCACTTTCATAGCCCTGAGCTCACTTTCCTAGCCCTGAGCTGCACTTTCCTAGCCCTGAGCTCACTTTCAGAGCCCTGAGCTGCACTTTCAGAGCCCTGAGCTGCACTTTCCTAGCCCTGAGCTGCACTTTCCTAGCCCTGAGCTGCACTTTCCTAGCCCTGAGCTGCACTTTCATAGCCCTGAGCTGCACTTTCAGAGCCCTGAGCTCACTTTCCTAGCCCTGAGCTGCACTTTCCTAGCCCTGAGCTGCACTTTCATAGCCCTGAGCTGCACTTTCCTAGCCCTGAGCTCACTTTCCTAGCCCTGAGCTGCACTTTCCTAGCCTGAGCTGCACTTTCCTAGCCCTGAGCTGCACTTTCATAGCCCTGAGCTGCACTTTCCTAGCCCTGAGCTGCACTTTCATAGCCCTGAGCTCACTTTCCTAGCCCTGAGCTGCACTTTCCTAGCCCTGAGCTGCACTTTCCTAGCCCTGAGCTGCACTTTCAGAGCCCTGAGCTGCACTTTCCTAGCCCTGAGCTGCACTTTCCTAGCCCTGAGCTGCACTTTCATAGCCCTGAGCTGCACTTTCCTAGCCCTGAGCTGCACTTTCCTAGCCCTGAGCTGCACTTTCCTAGCCCTGAGCTCACTTTCATAGCCCTGAGCTGCACTTTCATAGCCCTGAGCTGCATTTTCCTAGCCCTGAGCTCACTTTCCTAGCCCTGAGCTGCACTTTCATAGCCCTGAGCTGCACTTTCCTAGCCCTGAGCTGCACTTTCCTAGCCCTGAGCTGCACTTTCCTAGCCCTGAGCTCACTTTCCTAGCCCTGAGCTGCACTTTCCTAGCCCTGAGCTGCACTTTCCTAGCCCTGAGCTGCACTTTCATAGCCCTGAGCTGCACTTTCCTAGCCCTGAGCTGCACTTTCCTAGCCCTGAGCTGCACTTTCCTAGCCCTGAGCTGCACTTTCATAGCCCTGAGCTGCACTTTCCTAGCCCTGAGCTGCACTTTCCTAGCCCTGAGCTCACTTTCCTAGCCCTGAGCTGCACTTTCCTAGCCCTGAGCTGCACTTTCCTAGCCCTGAGCTGCACTTTCATAGCCCTGAGCTGCACTTTCCTAGCCCTGAGCTGCACTTTCCTAGCCCTGAGCTGCACTTTCCTAGCCCTGAGCTCACTTTCATAGCTCCTGAGCTGCACTTTCATAGCCCTGAGCTGCACTTTCATAGCCCTGAGCTGCACTTTCCTAGCCCTGAGCTGCACTTTCCTAGCCCTGAGCTGCACTTTCCTAGCCCTGAGCTCACTTTCCTAGCCCTGAGCTGCACTTTCCTAGCCCTGAGATGCACTTTCAGAGCCCTGAGCTGCACTTTCCTAGCCCTGAGCTGCACTTTCAGAGCCCTGAGCTGCACTTTCCTAGCCCTGAGCTGCACTTTCCTAGCCCTGAGATGCACTTTCAGAGCCCTGAGCTGCACTTTCCTAGCCCTGAGCTGCACTTTCAGAGCCCTGAGATGCACTTTCCTAGCCCTGAGCTCACTTTCCTAGCCCTGAGCTGCACTTTCCTAGCCCTGAGATGCACTTTCAGAGCCCTGAGCTGCACTTTCCTAGCCCTGAGCTGCACTTTCAGAGCCCTGAGATGCACTTTCCTAGCCCTGAGCTCACTTTCCTAGCCCTGAGCTGCACTTTCCTAGCCCTGAGATGCACTTTCAGAGCCCTGAGCTGCACTTTCCTAGCCCTGAGCTGCACTTTCCTAGCCCTGAGATGCACTTTCAGAGCCCTGAGCTGCACTTTCCTAGCCCTGAGCTGCACTTTCATAGCCCTGAGCTGCACTTTCCTAGCCCTGAGCTGCACTTTCATAGCCCTGAGCTGCACTTTCATAGCCCTGAGCTGCACTTTCCTAGCCCTGAGCTGCACTTTCCTAGCCCTGAGCTGCACTTTCCTAGCCCTGAGCTGCACTTTCCTAGCCCTGAGCTGCACTTTCCTAGCCCTGAGCTGCACTTTCATAGCCCTGAGCTGCACTTTCCTAGCCCTGAGCTGCACTTTCATAGCCCTGAGCTGCACTTTCCTAGCCCTGAGCTGCACTTTCATAGCCCTGAGCTGCACTTTCCTAGCCCTGAGCTGCACTTTCCTAGCCCTGAGCTGCACTTTCATAGCCCTGAGCTGCACTTTCCTAGCCCTGAGCTGCACTTTCCTAGCCCTGAGCTGCACTTTCCTAGCCCTGAGCTGCACTTTCCTAGCCCTGAGCTGCACTTTCCTAGCCCTGAGCTGCACTTTCCTAGCCCTGAGCTGCACTTTCCTAGCCCTGAGCTGCACTTTCAGAGCCCTGAGCTCACTTTCCTAGCCCTGAGCTGCACTTTCATAGCCCTGAGCTCACTTTCCTAGCCCTGAGCTGCACTTTCCTAGCCCTGAGCTGCACTTTCATAGCCCTGAGCTGCACTTTCCTAGCCCTGAGCTGCACTTTCCTAGCCCTGAGCTGCACTTTCCTAGCCCTGAGCTGCACTTTCATAGCCCTGAGATGCACTTTCAGAGCCCTGAGCTGCACTTTCCTAGCCCTGAGCTCACTTTCCTAGCCCTGAGCTGCACTTTCATAGCCCTGAGCTGCACTTTCCTAGCCCTGAGCTGCACTTTCATAGCCCTGAGCTGCACTTTCATAGCTCTGAGCTGCACTTTCATAGCCCTGAGCTGCACTTTCCTAGCCCTGAGCTCACTTTCCTAGCCCTGAGCTCACTTTCCTAGCCCTGAGCTGCACTTTCCTAGCCCTGAGCTGCACTTTCCTAGCCCTGAGCTGCACTTTCTAGCCCTGAGATGCACTTTCAGAGCCCTGAGCTGCACTTTCCTAGCCCTGAGCTGCACTTTCCTAGCCCTGAGCTGCACTTTCAGAGCCCTGAGCTGCACTTTCCTAGCCCTGAGCTGCACTTTCATAGCCCTGAGCTGCACTTTCCTAGCCCTGAGCTGCACTTTCCTAGCCCTGAGCTGCACTTTCATAGCCCTGAGCTGCACTTTCCTAGCCCTGAGCTGCACTTTCCTAGCCCTGAGCTGCACTTTCCTAGCCCTGAGCTGCACTTTCCTAGCCCTGAGCTGCACTTTCCTAGCCCTGAGCTGCACTTTCATAGCCCTGAGCTGCACTTTCCTAGCCCTGAGCTGCACTTTCATAGCCCTGAGCTGCACTTTCCTAGCCCTGAGCTGCACTTTCATAGCCCTGAGCTGCACTTTCAGAGCCCTGAGCTGCACTTTCCTAGCCCTGAGCTGCACTTTCCTAGCCCTGAGCTGCACTTTCATAGCCCTGAGCTCACTTTCCTAGCCCTGAGCTGCACTTTCCTAGCCCTGAGCTGCACTTTCCTAGCCCTGAGCTGCACTTTCCTAGCCCTGAGCTGCACTTTCCTAGCCCTGAGCTGCACTTTCAGAGCCCTGAGCTGCACTTTCCTAGCCCTGAGCTGCACTTTCCTAGCCCTGAGCTGCACTTTCCTAGCCCTGAGCTGCACTTTCCTAGCCCTGAGCTGCACTTTCCTAGCCCTGAGCTGCACTTTCCTAGCCCTGAGCTCACTTTCCTAGCCCTGAGCTCACTTTCCTAGCCCTGAGCTGCACTTTCCTAGCCCTGAGCTCACTTTCCTAGCCCTGAGCTGCACTTTCCTAGCCCTGAGCTGCACTTTCCTAGCCCTGAGCTGCACTTTCATAGCTCTGAGCTGCACTTTCCTAGCCCTGAGCTGCACTTTCCTAGCCCTGAGCTGCACTTTCCTAGCCCTGAGCTGCACTTTCAGAGCCCTGAGCTGCACTTTCCTAGCCCTGAGCTGCACTTTCCTAGCCCTGAGCTGCACTTTCCTAGCCCTGAGCTCACTTTCCTAGCCCTGAGCTCACTTTCCTAGCCCTGAGCTCACTTTCCTAGCCCTGAGCTCACTTTCCTAGCCCTGAGCTGCACTTTCCTAGCCCTGAGCTGCACTTTCATAGCCCTGAGCTCACTTTCCTAGCCCTGAGCTCACTTTCCTAGCCCTGAGCTCACTTTCCTAGCCCTGAGCTGCACTTTCCTAGCCCTGAGCTCACTTTCCTAGCCCTGAGCTGCACTTTCATAGCCCTGAGCTGCACTTTCCTAGCCCTGAGCTCACTTTCCTAGCCCTGAGCTGCACTTTCCTAGCCCTGAGCTGCACTTTCCTAGCCCTGAGCTCACTTTCATAGCCCTGAGCTCACTTTCCTAGCCCTGAGCTGCACTTTCCTAGCCCTGAGCTCACTTTCCTAGCCCTGAGCTCACTTTCCTAGCCCTGAGCTGCACTTTCCTAGCCCTGAGCTGCACTTTCCTAGCCCTGAGCTGCACTTTCATAGCCCTGAGCTCACTTTCATAGCCCTGAGCTGCACTTTCCTAGCCCTGAGCTGCACTTTCCTAGCCCTGAGCTCACTTTCCTAGCCCTGAGCTGCACTTTCATAGCCCTGAGCTGCACTTTCCTAGCCCTGAGCTGCACTTTCCTAGCCCTGAGCTCACTTTCCTAGCCCTGAGCTGCACTTTCCTAGCCCTGAGCTGCACTTTCATAGCCCTGAGCTGCACTTTCCTAGCCCTGAGCTGCACTTTCCTAGCCCTGAGCTGCACTTTCATAGCCCTGAGCTGCACTTTCCTAGCCCTGAGCTGCACTTTCCTAGCCCTGAGCTGCACTTTCCTAGCCCTGAGCTGCACTTTCCTAGCCCTGAGCTCACTTTCCTAGCCCTGAGCTGCACTTTCCTAGCCCTGAGCTGCACTTTCCTAGCCCTGAGCTGCACTTTCATAGCCCTGAGCTCACTTTCATAGCCCTGAGCTCACTTTCCTAGCCCTGAGCTGCACTTTCCTAGCCCTGAGCTCACTTTCATAGCCCTGAGCTGCACTTTCATAGCCCTGAGCTGCACTTTCCTAGCCCTGAGCTCACTTTCCTAGCCCTGAGCTGCACTTTCCTAGCCCTGAGCTGCACTTTCCTAGCCCTGAGCTCACTTTCCTAGCCCTGAGCTGCACTTTCATAGCCCTGAGCTGCACTTTCATAGCCCTGAGCTGCACTTTCCTAGCCCTGAGCTGCACTTTCATAGCCCTGAGCTGCACTTTCCTAGCCCTGAGCTGCACTTTCCTAGCCCTGAGCTGCACTTTCCTAGCCCTGAGCTCACTTTCCTAGCCCTGAGCTGCACTTTCCTAGCCCTGAGCTGCACTTTCCTAGCCCTGAGCTGCACTTTCATAGCCCTGAGCTGCACTTTCCTAGCCCTGAGCTGCACTTTCATAGCCCTGAGCTGCACTTTCCTAGCCCTGAGCTGCACTTTCCTAGCCCTGAGCTGCACTTTCCTAGCCCTGAGCTCACTTTCATAGCCCTGAGCTGCACTTTCATAGCCCTGAGCTGCACTTTCATAGCCCTGAGCTCACTTTCCTAGCCCTGAGCTGCACTTTCCTAGCCCTGAGCTCACTTTCATAGCCCTGAGCTGCACTTTCCTAGCCCTGAGCTCACTTTCCTAGCCCTGAGCTGCACTTTCCTAGCCCTGAGATGCACTTTCAGAGCCCTGAGCTGCACTTTCCTAGCCCTGAGCTGCACTTTCAGAGCCCTGAGCTGCACTTTCCTAGCCCTGAGCTCACTTTCCTAGCCCTGAGCTGCACTTTCCTAGCCCTGAGATGCACTTTCAGAGCCCTGAGCTGCACTTTCCTAGCCCTGAGCTGCACTTTCCTAGCCCTGAGATGCACTTTCAGAGCCCTGAGCTGCACTTTCCTAGCCCTGAGCTCACTTTCCTAGCCCTGAGCTGCACTTTCCTAGCCCTGAGATGCACTTTCAGAGCCCTGAGCTGCACTTTCATAGCCCTGAGCTCACTTTCCTAGCCCTGAGCTGCACTTTCATAGCCCTGAGCTGCACTTTCCTAGCCCTGAGCTGCACTTTCCTAGCCCTGAGCTGCACTTTCATAGCTCTGAGCTGCACTTTCCTAGCCCTGAGCTGCACTTTCCTAGCCCTGAGCTGCACTTTCCTAGCCCTGAGCTCACTTTCCTAGCCCTGAGCTGCACTTTCCTAGCCCTGAGCTGCACTTTCAGAGCCCTGAGCTGCACTTTCCTAGCCCTGAGCTGCACTTTCATAGCCCTGAGCTGCACTTTCCTAGCCCTGAGATGCACTTTCAGAGCCCTGAGCTGCACTTTCCTAGCCCTGAGCTCACTTTCCTAGCCCTGAGCTGCACTTTCATAGCCCTGAGCTGCACTTTCCTAGCCCTGAGCTGCACTTTCATAGCCCTGAGCTGCACTTTCCTAGCCCTGAGCTGCACTTTCCTAGCCCTGAGCTGCACTTTCATAGCCCTGAGCTCACTTTCCTAGCCCTGAGCTGCACTTTCCTAGCCCTGAGCTGCACTTTCCTAGCCCTGAGCTGCACTTTCATAGCCCTGAGCTGCACTTTCCTAGCCCTGAGCTGCACTTTCCTAGCCCTGAGCTGCACTTTCCTAGCCCTGAGCTGCACTTTCATAGCCCTGAGATGCACTTTCCTAGCCCTGAGCTGCACTTTCCTAGCCCTGAGCTCACTTTCCTAGCCCTGAGCTGCACTTTCATAGCCCTGAGCTGCACTTTCCTAGCCCTGAGCTGCACTTTCATAGCCCTGAGCTGCACTTTCATAGCTCTGAGCTGCACTTTCATAGCCCTGAGCTGCACTTTCCTAGCCCTGAGCTCACTTTCCTAGCCCTGAGCTCACTTTCCTAGCCCTGAGCTGCACTTTCCTAGCCCTGAGCTCACTTTCCTAGCCCTGAGCTGCACTTTCCTAGCCCTGAGATGCACTTTCAGAGCCCTGAGCTGCACTTTCCTAGCCCTGAGCTGCACTTTCCTAGCCCTGAGCTGCACTTTCAGAGCCCTGAGCTCACTTTCCTAGCCCTGAGCTGCACTTTCATAGCCCTGAGCTGCACTTTCCTAGCCCTGAGCTGCACTTTCCTAGCCCTGAGCTGCACTTTCATAGCTCTGAGCTGCACTTTCCTAGCCCTGAGCTCACTTTCCTAGCCCTGAGCTGCACTTTCCTAGCCCTGAGCTCACTTTCCTAGCCCTGAGCTGCACTTTCCTAGCCCTGAGATGCACTTTCAGAGCCCTGAGCTGCACTTTCCTAGCCCTGAGCTGCACTTTCATAGCCCTGAGCTGCACTTTCCTAGCCCTGAGCTGCACTTTCATAGCCCTGAGCTGCACTTTCAGATCCCTGAGCTGCACTTTCCTAGCCCTGAGCTCACTTTCCTAGCCCTGAGCTGCACTTTCAGAGCCCTGAGCTCACTTTCCTAGCCCTGAGCTGCACTTTCCTAGCCCTGAGCTGCACTTTCCTAGCCCTGAGCTGCACTTTCATAGCTCTGAGCTGCACTTTCCTAGCCCTGAGATGCACTTTCAGAGCCCTGAGCTGCACTTTCCTAGCCCTGAGCTGCACTTTCCTAGCCCTGAGCTGGACTTTCCTAGCCCTGAGCTCACTTTCCTAGCCCTGAGCTGCACTTTCCTAGCCCTGAGCTGCACTTTCCTAGCCCTGAGCTCACTTTCCTAGCCCTGAGCTCACTTTCCTAGCCCTGAGCTGCACTTTCCTAGCCCTGAGCTCACTTTCCTAGCCCTGAGCTGCACTTTCCTAGCCCTGAGCTCACTTTCCTAGCCCTGAGCTCACTTTCCTAGCCCTGAGCTCACTTTCCTAGCCCTGAGCTCACTTTCCTAGCCCTGAGCTCACTTTCCTAGCCCTGAGCTGCACTTTCCTAGCCCTGAGCTGCACTTTCATAGCCCTGAGCTCACTTTCCTAGCCCTGAGCTCACTTTCCTAGCCCTGAGCTGCACTTTCCTAGCCCTGAGCTGCACTTTCCTAGCCCTGAGCTGCACTTTCCTAGCCCTGAGCTCACTTTCATAGCCCTGAGCTCACTTTCCTAGCCCTGAGCTGCACTTTCCTAGCCCTGAGCTCACTTTCCTAGCCCTGAGCTGCACTTTCCTAGCCCTGAGCTGCACTTTCATATCCCTGAGCTGCACTTTCATAGCCCTGAGCTCACTTTCATAGCCCTGAGCTCACTTTCCTAGCCCTGAGCTGCACTTTCCTAGCCCTGAGCTCACTTTCCTAGCCCTGAGCTGCACTTTCAAAGCCCTGAGCTGCACTTTCCTAGCCCTGAGCTGCACTTTCCTAGCCCTGAGCTCACTTTCCTAGCCCTGAGCTGCACTTTCCTAGCCCTGAGCTGCACTTTCATAGCCCTGAGCTGCACTTTCCTAGCCCTGAGCTGCACTTTCCTAGCCCTGAGCTGCACTTTCCTAGCCCTGAGCTCACTTTCCTAGCCCTGAGCTGCACTTTCCTAGCCCTGAGCTGCACTTTCCTAGCCCTGAGCTGCACTTTCATAGCCCTGAGCTCACTTTCATAGCCCTGAGCTCACTTTCCTAGCCCTGAGCTGCACTTTCCTAGCCCTGAGCTCACTTTCATAGCCCTGAGCTGCACTTTCATAGCCCTGAGCTGCACTTTCCTAGCCCTGAGCTCACTTTCCTAGCCCTGAGCTCACTTTCCTAGCCCTGAGCTGCACTTTCCTAGCCCTGAGCTCACTTTCCTAGCCCTGAGCTGCACTTTCATAGCCCTGAGCTGCACTTTCATAGCCCTGAGCTGCACTTTCCTAGCCCTGAGCTCACTTTCATAGCCCTGAGCTGCACTTTCCTAGCCCTGAGCTCACTTTCCTAGCCCTGAGCTGCACTTTCCTAGCCCTGAGCTCACTTTCCTAGCCCTGAGCTGCACTTTCCTAGCCCTGAGCTGCACTTTCCTAGCCCTGAGCTCACTTTCATAGCCCTGAGCTGCACTTTCCTAGCCCTGAGCTGCACTTTCATAGCCCTGAGCTGTACTTTCCTAGCCCTGAGCTGCACTTTCCTAGCCCTGAGCTGCACTTTCCTAGCCCTGAGCTCACTTTCATAGCCCTGAGCTGCACTTTCATAGCCCTGAGCTGCACTTTCATAGCCCTGAGCTCACTTTCGTAGCCCTGAGCTGCACTTTCATAGCCCTGAGCTCACTTTCCTAGCCCTGAGCTGCACTTTCCTAGCCCTGAGCTCACTTTCCTAGCCCTGAGCTGCACTTTCCTAGCCCTGAGCTCACTTTCCTAGCCCTGAGCTCACTTTCCTAGCCCTGAGCTGCACTTTCCTAGCCCTGAGCTCACTTTCCTAGCCCTGAGCTCACTTTCCTAGCCCTGAGCTGCACTTTCCTAGCCCTGAGCTCACTTTCATAGCCCTGAGCTGCACTTTCCTAGCCCTGAGCTCACTTTCAGAGCCCTGAGCTGCACTTTCAGAGCCCTCCTCCCTCACCCCCCTCTAGCTCCCTCAGCCTCCCTCACACCTACAGCGAGGTTTAGGGTGGGAATAGGCTTTCAGTGCCCTCAGCTCCAACCCTTGCCCAGCCCTGCCGGAGCCTGCACCCCTGGCTGGCAGCAGATCCCTGCCCGATCCTGCACCCCTGCTTGGCAGCAGATCCCTTCCTGATCCTGCACCATTAGGCAGCAGATTCCTTCAAGACTCCCCCCTTGGGTGGCAGCATTTCCCTTCCTGATCCTGCAAGTGTGGCTGGCAGCAGATCCCTTCCTTATCCTGCATCATTATGCAGCAGATTCCTTCAAGACTCCCCCCTTGGGTGGCAGCAGATCCCTTCCTGATCCTGCATGCTTAGACAGCAGATCCCTTCCTGATCCTGCATGCTTAGACAGCAGATCCCTTCCTGATTCTTCACCCTTGGACAGCAGATCCCTTCCTGATCCTGCATTCTTAGACAGCAGATCCCTTCCTGATTCTGCACCCTTAGACAGCAGATCCCTGCCTGATCCTGCACCCCTGCCTGGCAGCAGATCCCTGCCTGATCCTGCACCCCTGGATTGCAGCAGATCCTTTCCTGATCCTGCAACCATGGCTGGCAGCAGATCTCTTCCTGATCCTGCACACTTGACTGGCAGCAGATCCCTTCCTGATCCTGCAACCGTGGCTGGCAGCAGATCCCTTCAAGACTCTGCACCCTTTGGTTGCAGCAGATCCCTTCCTGATCCTGCACCATTATGCAGCAGATTCCTTCAAGACTCTGCCCTTGGGTGGCAGCAGATCCCTTCCTGATCCTGCATGCTTAGACAGCAGATCCCTTCCTGATCCTGCATGCTTAGACAGCAGATCCCTTCCTGATCCTGCATGCTTAGACAGCAGATCCCTTCCTGATCCTGCACACTTGACTGGCAGCAGATCCCTTCCTGATCCTGCATGCTTAGACAGCAGATCTCTTCCTGATCCTGCACTCCTGCCTGGCAGCAGATCCCTTCCTGATCCTGCACCATTATGCAGCAGATTCCTTCAAGACTCTACCCTTGGGTGGCAGCAGATCCCTTCCTGATCCTGCACCCTTGTACAGCAGATCTCTTCCTGATCCTGCACCCCTGCCTGGCAGCAGATCCCTTCCTGATCCTGCACCATTAGGCATCAGATCCCTTCAAGACTCTGCCCTTGGGTGGCAGCAGATCCCTTCCTGATCCTGCATGCTTAGACAGCAGATCCCTTCCTGATCCTGCATGCTTAGACAGCAGATCCCTTCCTGATCCTGCACCCCTGCCTGGCAGCAGATCCCTTCCTGATCCTGCACCCCTGCCTGGCAGCAGATCCCTTCCTGATCCTGCACCCCTGCCTGGCAGCAGATCCCTTCCTGATCCTGCACCCCTGCCTGGCAGCAGATCCCTTCCTGATCCTGCACCCTTGGACAGCAGATCCCTGCCTGATCCTGCACCCCTGCCTGGCAGCAGATCCCTTCCTGATCCTGCACCCTTAGACAGCAGATCCCTTCCTGATCCTGCACCATTATGCAGCAGATCCCTTCCTGATCCTGCACCCCTGCCTGGCAGCAGATCCCTTCCTGATCCTGCACCCTTGGACAGCAGATCCCTTCCTGATCCTGCACCCCTGCCTGGCAGCAGATCCCTTCCTGACCCTGCCGAGCGCTGCTCCTCGTGGCTGGCTCTTGCTGCAGGGCAGCACAAAACCCATCCCCAAGGCCCCTCAGGTTGGTGGCTTTGCTCTGCCGCCCGTGGCAGCAGCGCTCCAAACCCAGCCCCGGGCCCCCAAAGCACAGCTGGGGGCAAAGCCCTCTGCGGGGCGCAGGGCTCCGGAGCCACCCCCAGGCGGTGCCGTGGGAGCTGCGGCGGCAGGGGACGGAGAGCAAACCCCCCCGGGCAGGGCAGTGCTGAGCCGCAGCCAGGGACACCGACCCGAGCCCAGCATGCAGCCGCAGCGGCACAGAGCCAGGCAGGGCTGGAAGGCAGCACAAGGATCAGCCAGTTCCAACCCCCCTGCCATGCCCAGGGACACCCTACCCTAGAGCAGGCTGCACACAGCCTCAGCCAGCCTGGCCTCAAACACCTCCAGCCATGGGGCCTCAACCCCCTCCCTGGGCAACCCATTCCAGCCTCTCACCACTCTCATCACCAACAACTTCCTCCTCACCTCCAGCCTCACTCTCCCCACCTCCAGCTCTGCTCCATCCCCCCCACTCCTGCCACTCCCTCACACCCTCAAAAGTCCCTCCCCAGCTTTTCTGGAGCCCTCTTCAGGTCCTGGCAGGCCACAAGAAGGTCACCTGGGAGCCTCCTCTGCTCCAGCCTGCACAGCCCCAACTCTTTCAGGCTGTGCTCACAGCAGAGCTGCTGCAGCCTCTCAGCATCCTCCTGGCCCTGCTCTGGACCCCTGCCAGCATCTCCACAGCCCTCTTGTCCCAGGGGCTCCAGAGCTGGATGCAGGACTCCAGGTGGGGTCTCAGCAGAGCAGAGCAGAGCAGAGGGGCAGAATCCCCTCCCTGGCCCTGCTGGCCACACTGCTGCTGCTGCAGCCCAGGCTCTGCTTGGCTCTCTGGGCTGCAAGTGCACACTGCTGGCTCCTGCTGAGCTTCTCCTCCCCCAGCACCCCCAAGTGCCTCTCCTCAGGGCTGCTCTGCAGCCTGGCCCTGCCCAGCCTGGATTAGTGCTTGGCATTGCCTCCAGCCAGCTGCAGGACCTTGCCCTTGCTCTTGTTGCACCTCCTGAGCTTGGCTTGTGCCCACCTCTGCAGCCTGTGCAGCTCCCTCTGGATGGATCCTGCCCTCCAGCCTGGCTGAGCACCACACAGCTTGGTGTGGGCAGCAAACCTGCTGAGGCTGCACTCACTGCCTCTGCCCATGGCACCCACAGGGATGCTGATCAAGCAAGTCCCCCCAAGACAGAGCCAGGGCAGGATGGGGGGTGCAGAAGCAGGCTGTCTGTGGCAGCAGAGGGGAAGCCCAGGCTGGGCTGCCTGATCCTCTGCCTCCACCTGGGCTGCTGCTCCAGAGGAAGGCAGGCAGCAGGGCGAGCATCAGAGTGGCAGGAGGAAGTCAGCTGAGATGCAAGTTGCAGCTGGCAGAAGGAGCCCCACAGCTTCTCCTCCCCGAGCTGGAGAAGCACAGATGGGATTCCCTCACCGTTTTGTTGCTGGAAGCCCTCCCCGGGGACCTTTGATCCTGCCGTGGAGCTGCCTAACAAAGCCCTGGCTCCTGCCTCGGCGGTTTCAATGTCCCACCATAAAGCAGGCAGCCAAAGGAGAGCTCGGGGGGGAAAACAGAAGGGCTCAGAGAGCGAAGCAGAAGGAGATATTGATGCAGCCACCATTATCTTGGGCTCTGGAGTAGATGTTTTCCCCTAAGTTCTGTGCTGGGAAGGACGAGGCAGTGGCAGGCAAGGAGAAATGAAGGTAAGGAGTGGAGTCTGGAGACGTCAGTAGGGCACAACCTCACTGAAAGCAAACCCTCCTGACCCTGCTTGTGAAGCCACCACTGCTTTGGCATCCATATGGTCCTGGAGAAGAGGGGGGAGGAGGAGGAGGAGGAGGAGGAGGAGGGGAGTGGGGTGAGGACAAAATAGACCAAGAAGGGCTGGATGCAAAATGAGTCCACAGACGACAGAGAGGCAGCGACTGCTCGAAGGAGAAGGGGATGAGCTCAGCTAAGGTCACTTCCATTCTGAGTGGTGCTCAGGCAGGTTGCCCCCCACTCCTCCTCTGAGGCAGGTGGCACAGGGGGCAGCTGCAGTGCCTGTGGAATGGATGCAGTGAGAGGCCACTGAGCCACTGACAGCAAGTGACTGCCACGGGCACCCAAGCGCTGCCAGGCTTGGATGTGCCCTCCCCTCCCCCCACACACACTGCTAACTGGGGTCCGCTGGGACTCACAGGCACCAAAGAGGGCAGAGAAAGCAGTCAGAACAAAAACCCAACCACAGCAACCCAGGAATCAACCTTTGAGACACCAATGAGGGCAGAGAAAGCAGTCAGCATAAAACCCCAACCACAGCAACCCAAAGCATCGACCTTTGAGACACCAAAGGCACCAAAGAGGACAGAGAAACCAAAACCCCAACCACAGCAACCCAAAGGATCAACCTTTGAGACATAAAAGGCACCAAAGAGGGCAGAGAAAGAAGCCAGAATAAAACCCCAACCACAGCAACCCAAAGCATCAACCTTTGAGACACCAAAGAGGGCAGAGACATCAGTCAGCATAAAACCCCAACCACAGCAACCCAAAGCATCGACCTCTGAGACACCAAAGTCGCCAAAGAGGGCAGAGAAACCAAAACCCCAACCACAGCTACCCAAAGGATCAACCTTTGAGACAACAAAGGCACCAAAGAGGGCAGAGGAACCAGCCAGGAAGGAAACAAACCCAGCACCACACACACACAAACCCCCAAACCACAACCACCCAAAGCACCAACCCTTGAGCCTGAGTTGGACTCCCACCTACAGACGCCAAACCCCCCAAGCATGCTGTGGCTGCTCCCATGCCTCCCCCACCCCCACCCAGGAGACACCGCAGGGATGACAACCCTCGGGCACTGCATCGCCTGCCTGGATCAGGACAAGCGCTGCCCAGGGCTCTCCCCCCACAACGGCAAGCACAGTCCCGCACAACGTTTGTGTCCGTCTGAGCCGGGGAAAGCCCAGTGCTGCGCTCCTCTGTTTGGCTTTTTTGCCTCCTCCTCCTCCTCCCCTCCGATAAAGCCACTCTGCCCCTGGCAGAGCGTGGCACAAAGCCGGGCGCAGGGCTCGGAGCCGGCGCCGCTCGCCCTTGGGTGCCGAAGTTTTGGACGCAGCCCTGCACGCCCACGGCGGCTTCGGGCGTGGGGCAGGAGGGCAGGTGAGGAGCTGAGCTCATTGTGCAGCGTCCCCAGGAGCCCTTTGTTAGCAGCACTCGCTGCCTGCCCGGTCCGGGGACCATGCCAGGCGCAGCACGCTGCCCGTACCGCCTGCCTGCCCACGGCGTGGAGTGGCAACGCCACAGGGAGGGAGGAGAGGCCCAGAAGGGGCAGGGTGGGTTTTATTCCGCCGGTTTGGGGGAGTCGGGATGGTGACAAGGGGCGCCTGGGAGAGCACACAACTCACGGCAGCCCCCCGGGGGCCAGGAAGCTGGGAAAACTTTGCCCATTTAAGAGGTGGCGAAGCGCAGCGCCGGGACCTAGGTGCCAGGCGCAGGATGCCGCCCCGGAGATGGAGATCCCCCCGCACCGTGGCTGGAGCGTGGAACCACACGGGCAGCTAGCAGGCGAGCCTGTGCCTTCTCTGCACCCCCAAACGACGCCGATGCCGCGGGAGCGGCGGGGCTCGGCAGCAGGTTTGCCCCCTGGCACTGCACTCGGCTTCCCTCCTTCGGGCTCCATCCCTTCCTCCGGCAGCAGGAGCAGCCTCGCCAGTCAGCCGCCTCTCGGGGCGGAGGGTCACTGCCGTGCCTCCCAAGCCCTCCGGCTGGCGAGGCAGCAGAGTCACCTCTCCGTTATCCCGCTCCCGCCGCCTGGCTCCCACCTTCCAGGCAAGAGGACAATGCTGGGGACAGGCATCCGCGCAAGGAGGGGGGGGACACGGCGGCACGCAGGGCTGAAATAAACCTCCCCCCGCTTGGGCAGAGAAGTATCTCCCGGCTTACTCGTTGACCTCCTACCCCCACCGCCCCTCTGCAACCCACCCCCACCCCAAAAACAAGGACAGTCCAAAACACGGCGGGGTGGGGGGAAGGAAGCACCACCCCACGGCCCCCCATCCCCACCCCTCGCCCCGCGGGATGACGAGCCGAGCTCAGCCAGAAGAAAACCGAGGAGCTGGAGAGGCCAAGAGCTCCTTGGCTCTGCCTGCAGCGCTCCGTTCCCCCACCGCCAGACCCTGCCTCGGTGCCTGCCGTGCGGGGAGTTGGTCCCCATTGTTCCTCCGGCGCCGCCGCCGGAGCCGGGCGCAGACCCCCGCGCACCAGCGGCTCCTCGGCTGCCTTGTGGCGGCTCGGTTCGTGTTTTCTTTCCTCTCTCCAGACCTCCCCCCCCCCCCATTTCCCAAGGTTTCTCCTGGGTTTGTTTGTGTGTGTGTGTGTGTCCTCTCGGGGGGAAATTAGATGGAGAGCGACGCTGCCTTGCAGGCGTCTGCCTCACACCCTCAGCCTCCTGCAAAGGCGAAGCTGCACTTTCCTTAGTTCCTGGCACACTTCTGCTGGCCTCACGCTGCCCATTCGCCTCCCCCTGTCTATTTATTTCCTAATGTTTGTTATTTCCTCAACGATTTGATTTTTTTTTCTGGGGGGGAGGAGGGAAGGGAGGGGAGGGGGGAGGGGGGGGGTCGTTGATGTTGCCGTTTGTGTCTTTTATTTCACCAGAGACCAGGAGTAGCACCCAGCCCCTTTTGCCTGCCTCCCCACACGAGCAGCCCCACAGGGCATCGCCTTGCCTCTCGCCCTCCCCGCTCTGCCCCCTTCTCCTACCCTTCCCCTCCACACCCCCACCCCCCACCACCCTCCTCCTCCTCCTCCTCCTCCTCCACACGCAACCGGAGCTTTGCCATTTTTAATTAGGGAAATGTGCCTGCCGAGTGCGGAGAGCGAGGCGCAGCCCCGGAGAGCTGCCGCCGCTGCCGCCGCCGCCGGCGGAGGAGAGAGTTGGAAGATGCTTTGCAGATAACTGCGCTCTCCGCCGCGCTACCTCGCCCCGCGCCGCTTTTATTCCTCCTGCCCAGGCAGAGGCAGCCCTTTCCCTCTGTTTTCCGAGCACATCACCTGCCACACGCACACACACACACACAAAAACGCTCCAGGCGAACGCATCCGACTGCGAGCGGAGCCAGGTGCGGAGGAGAGCGGAGGCTAACCCCCGCCGCCGCCGCCGCGGCTCGCAAGCTTTCACGCCGTCTCCTGCCACATTTCTCCCCTCTTTTCCATGCCTCTTCCTCCTTCCTAGCTCTGCCCTCTCCCCGCAAGGCGTTTCTAACCCCGGGTTCCCTCCTTTCCCATCCGTGGGAACGGAGCCTCGCAACACACACACAAAAAAAGAGACCTCAACGGCGGCGAGCAAACGGAGACGACAAATCCACCCCCAGGGCTACCACCACCCACCCCCACCCCGGAATGACCCCCTTCCCGCAAAAACCCCTGCTTGCGGAGGGCGAGAAAAGTCCGTTCGCACCGCAGGAACCAGCGCATCGCTTTGGGATGCAGCGAGGGTACACATAAACCGCACACGCACAGCGCACAGCACACAGCACACAGCACACAGCCCACAGCACACAGCGCACAGCACACAGCACACAGCACACAGCACACAGCACACAGCACACAGCACACAGCACACAGCACACCACCAGCCCGAGCGGGGGGAGAATAAAAGCAGAGCCTGACTTACCCGAGACCCGGGGGTGGAGGCTCGGCAGGGTAAATCCGGAGAGGATTAAAATCAGCTTTGGTACCCAAGCACATCCGAGAGTATGCTCCATATTTCAACAAGACACCAACAGATTCCGGTCCTGAGCACCAGCAGCGAGCACCAGCCCCTTTCTCTGCCTCCTCCTCGTCGTCGTCGTCGTCCTCCTTCTCCTCCTCCTCCTTCTCCTCCTCCTCCTCCTCCTCCTCCTTCTCCACACCAGGGGCTGGTAGGGTTTGTAGTTTAATTCTTGCTCTTTTCCTTTGTTGTTATTATTATTATTATTATTATTTCCTTCGGGATCAGCAAAACCAAAAAAAAAGGTGGAGAGGGGGAAAGAAAAAGTTGCATTCAGTCCAGGAGGCTCCCAGATTGTAGGCAACTAACTCGAGGAGAGGAGGAAAGGTGGGGAAGGGTCCTCCCACTGCCGGAAAAGCATACGGAGGGGATAAATCCTGCCCTAGACAACGGCACACACAAAAAAAGCCCACCCCAACCAGGCTGTCAGCAATCAGCGGCGTCCGTCGGGCATCAGACGAGTCTCGGCGGATCCATCTCGGTGCGAAGTAGAAGCACTCCCCCTCCACCACCGCCTCCACCACCTCCACCGGGGCAGAACCGAGGCGAAACCGTAAGCCGAGAGCGCCCAACAGCCCCGAAACAATACGAAGCGGAGGCGGCGCAGCCCGGGGGGGAGCGCAGCTTTGCCTTCCTCCTGCGCGGGCAGCGCCGCAAGCAGCCGCCTGCGGCAGGGCGGGATGCGGCTCCTCCGCTCCTTACGGGCGATGCTGCTGCCGCTGCCGCTGATGCTGCTGCCGCTGCCGCTGCTGCCGCCGCTGCTGCCGCCGCTGCCGCCCGCAAGCCTGCGAGCCCGGACCTGCGGCCATGGGGGCGGGGGCCGCGGAGGTGCCTGGAGGGGGAGGAGGAGGAGGAGAGAAGGAGGAGGAGGAGGAGGAGGAGAGAAGGAGGAGGAGGAGGAGGAGAAGAAGAGGAGGAGGAGGGAAGGAGGAGGAGGAGCAGGCCGGGCCGGGCCGGGCGGCAGCGGGAGGGGACGGCCCCCGTGGGCCGCGCTCGGCAGCGGCCGCCGCAGCGCCCCGGCGGGGAGCGGCGCTGCCCTCTGGGGGCCGCTCGGGGAACGGCCGCCCCCGCCCCGCCGCAGCCCCGGCCCCGGCCCCGGTCCCTGCCGGTGCTCCCTTCGGGTACGCACCCTGCGCCCCCTCCCCCTGCACCCCGGGGAAAAGAGGGAGCCGGCCCGGGGCGGGGGGGGGGCTGCGGTCCGCACCCTGGGCCCCGGCGCTCCGTGCCGAGCAGCCGCAGCCCTGCTGCTTCTGCTGGGCTCCCCCCGGCTTCCAACCGCCCGCAGCACCCTGCCCCGCGCCTCCTCTCTCCCCGGGGATGAAGCGCATCCAGACCAACCCCCCTGCGCTCAGCAGGGACAGCTGCACCCATGCAGGCTGTGAGCAGCCCCAACCTGCCTCCCGGAGCATCCTCTAAGGGCAGTGGGTCCCAGGTCACTGTCAGCACAGAATCAGAGGTTGGGTTGGGTGGAACAGGACCTCTGAAGGGCTTTTAGCCCAACCCCTGCACTCAGCAGGGACATCTGCACCCAGGGCAGGCTGCTCACAGCCCCAAACAACCTCCCCTGCAGTGCTGCCAGCCATGGGGCAGCTCCCAGCTCTCTGGGCAGCCTGGCACAGGCTCTCCCCACCCTCACTCAAACATTTCTCCCTTCTCTCCACTCTCAGCCTCCCTCTCTCACTCCAAACCCTCACCCCTTGGCCTGGCACAACAGCTTCTGAGTAAAGGTCTTGTCCTCAGCTTTCTCCTGGGCCCCTCCAAGTCCTGAGGGCTCCCTATGTTCTCAGCACAAAAAGGACCTGGAGCTGCTGGACAGGGTCCAAAGGAGGCTACAAAGGTGCCCAGAGGGCTGGAGAAGCTCTGCTGTGGGGCCAGGCAGGGAAATTTGGGGCTGTTGAGGCTGGAGAAGAGAAGGCTGCAGGGAGAACTTAGAGCAGGCTTGCAGGAGCTGAAGGGGCTGCAGGGGAGCTGGGGAGGGACTTGTGACAAGGGCTGGGAGTGGCAGGATGAGGGACAAAGGATCTGAGCTGGGAGAGGGGAGATGAGGAAGGGATTCTATAGAGGGAGGGTGGTGAGGGACAGGCACAGGTTGAGGGTGCTGAGACCCTGGCACAGGTGTCCCAGGGAGGTGTTCAAATCCAGGCTGGATGAATCCTTCAGATGAAGTGAGGACTGGGTGGGAGGTTGCTTAGAGTCACAGAATCAGGCAGGGCTGGAAGGCAGCACAAGGAGCAGCCAGTGCCAGCCCCCTGCCATGCCCAGGGACACCCTACCCTAGAGCAGGCTGCACACAGCCTCAGCCAGCCTGGCCTCAAACACCTCCAGCCATGGGGCCTCAACCACCTCCCTGGGCAACCCATTCCAGCCTCTCACCACTCTCATCACCAACAACTTCCTCCTCACCTCCAGCCTCACTCTCCCCACCTCCAGCTTTGCTCCATCCCCCCCACTCCTGCCACTCCCTCACACCCTCAAAAGTCCCTCCCCAGCTTTTCTGTAGCCCCCTTCAGATCCTGGCAGGCCACAAGAAGGTCCCCTGGGAGCCTCCTCTGCTGCAGCCTGCACAGCCCCAACTCTTTCAGGCTGTGCTCACAGCAGAGCTGCTGCAGCCTCTCAGCACCCTCCTGGCCCTGCTCTGGACCCCTTCCACCACACCAGTGCCTCACCCACCCTCATTCCTCCTAATGCCTCATCTCAACCCAGCTTCTTCTGGCATGGGCTGCCCAGGGAGGTGATGGAGTCCCCATCCTTGCAGGTGTTGCAGCCAAGCCTGGCTGGGGCACTGAGTGCCATGGTCTGGTTGGTTGGGCAGGGCTGGGTGCTAGGCTGGGCTGGGTGAGCCTGGCTGGGGCACTGAGTGCCATGGTCTGGGTGTCTGGGCAGGGATGGGTGCTGGGTTGGTCTGGGTGAGCCTGGAGCTCTCTGCCAACCTGCTTGATGCTGTGATCCTGTGATTCTTCCAGTCTGAAGACTTCTCCTCCTGTCACTCCATGACTTTTGCCAGCAGTCCCTCTCCAATTGCCCTGCTGCAAGGCTCTCTGGGGTCTGCCTTGCTGAGCTCCTCACTAACCAAGCCTTCTCCCTGTCTCAAACTCCACACTGGTGGTGGAGGGTAGGAGGGCAGAATCCACACCCCCCAGCTCCCAGCCAGCAGTGTGATTCCCATGTGAGGCAGGACTCCATTCCTTCAGCTCCTCTGCCTGACAGCCCCTATTGGAGCAGGGGAGGCTCCCAGGTGACCTTCTTGTGGCCTTGCAGCATCTGAAGGGGGCTACAAGAAAGCTGGGGAGGGACTTTTGAGGGTGTGAGGGAGTGGCAGGTGTGGGGGGGATGGAGCAAAGCTGGAGGTGGGGAGAGTGAGGCTGGAGGTGAGGAGGAAGTTGTTGGTGATGAGAGTGGTGAGAGGCTGGAATGGGTTGCCCAGGGAGGTGGTTGAGGCCCCATGGCTGGAGGTGTTTGAGGCCAGGCTGGCTGAGGCTGTGTGCAGCCTGCTCTAGGGTAGGGTGTCCCTGGGCATGGCAGGGGGTTGGCACTGGCTGCTCCTTGTGCTGCCTTCCAGCCCTGCCTGGTTCTGTGATTCTATGATTCTTTGTGCTGAAACTCAGGGCAGCCTCAACTCCCTCAGCCTCTCCCCACAGCAGAGCATCTCCAGCTCTCTGCTCACCCTCCTGGCCCTTCTCTGGACCCTTTCCAGCACCTCCACATGCCTCTCACCCCAGGGGCTGCAGAGCTGGAGGCAGCACTGCCGGCAGAGGTCCCAGCAGCGTGCAGCAGGGCGGGAGGATCCCTCCCCTCCACCATCCGCTCAGGCAGAGAAAGAGCTGCGACGGTAGCAGTGATGCCACCACCTACCTCCTCCTCCTTCTCCCTGGGCGTGAATTTGGGATGAGCCGAGCATCAAACAGCTCCAACACTTACATAAAGCACACCTCAGGGCTTGGGGAAAGGCAAGGGAAAAAAAACCCAACCCAACCACCCAACAACATCCACCCAAAACCAACCACCAAAAACCTGGGGCTCAGGACCCCAGGCAGGCATCTGCGGCTCAGATGTTTTCCTCCTTCTGGGATCCTGACTTCCAGATACGACTTTTATGCAAGAATGATTTGAGGTAATCAGCAAACCAAAGTCCTACTGCCTGCCTGCCTGCCTGCCTGCCTGCCGTGGCTGAGGCTTAATCAGAGCATGCCCTGCCTCGGGTCAAACCCTGGGCTCCCGCAGCAGCCACGCAAGGACCTCCCCTCCAGGGAGGAACAATAAACTGCAGCAGTTTACAGGCTGGGAGGTGACCTGCTGGAGAGCAGCCCTGTGGAGAGGGAGCTGGGAGTGCTGGTGGGGAGCATCCGTGGGGCTCCAGTGTGGCCCTGGAGGCCAAGAGAGGCAATGGGGTCCTGGTCAGTGTGTCTGGCAGAGAAAGGGAGGTTCTCCTCCACCTCTGCACTGCCCCGTTGAGACATCATCTTGAGCACTTGTTTTGGGGCTCTCCACTTGCAGAGGGACAGGGATCTGCTGGAGAGGGTCCAAGGGAAGGCTCTGAGGATGATGAGGGCACTGCAGCACTGCCTGGTGAGGAGAGGCTGAGGGCCCTGCGGCTGCTCAGTCTGGGAGCTGTTAGGTCTGGAGCTGTTTAGTCTGGAGCTGTTCAGTCTGGGGCTGTTCAGTCTGGGGCTGTTCAGTCTGGAGCTGTTCAGTCTGGGGCTGTTCAGTCTGGGGCTGTTCAGTCTGGGGCTGTTCAGTCTGGGAGCTGTTCAGTCTGGAGCTGTTCAGTCTGGAGCTGTTCAGTCTGGGGCTGTTCAGTCTGGAGCTGTTCAGTCTGGGGCTGTTCAGTCTGGGGCTGTTCAGTCTGGGAGCTGTTCAGTCTGGAGCTGTTCAGTCTGGGGCTGTTCAGTCTGGGGCTGTTCAGTCTGGGAGCTGTTCAGTCTGGAGCTGTTCAGTCTGGGGCTGTTCAGTCTGGGAGCTGTTTAGTCTGGAGCTGTTCAGTCTGGGGCTGTTCAGTCTGGGGCTGCTTAGTCTGAGTCTGTTCAGTCTGGAGCTGTTCAGTCTGGAGCTGTTCAGTCTGGGAGCTGTTCAGTCTGGGAGCTGTTTAGTCTGGAGCTGTTCAGTCTGGGGCTGTTCAGTCTGGGGCTGCTTAGTCTGAGTCTGTTCAGTCTGGGGCTGTTTAGTCTGGAGCTGTTCAGTCTGGAGTTGTTCAGTCTGGGGCTGTTCAGTCTGGAGCTGTTCAGTCTGGGGCTGTTCAGTCTGAGGCTGTTCAGTCTGGAGCTGTTTAGTCTGGGGCTGTTTAGTCTGGGGCTGTTCAGTCTGGAGCTGTTCAGTCTGGAGCTGTTCAGTCTGGGGCTGTTTAGTCTGGAGCTGTTCAGTCTGGAGCTGTTCAGTCTGGGGCTGTTCAGTCTGAGTCTGTTCAGTCTGGAGCTGTTTAGTCTGGGGTTGTTCAGTCTGGAGCTGTTCAGTCTGGGGCTGTTCAGTCTGAATCTCTTCAGTCTGAGTCTGTTTAGTCTGGGGCTGTTCAGTCTGGAGCTGTTCAGTCTGGAGCTGTTCAGTCTGGGGCTGTTCAGTCTGAGTCTGTTCAGTCTGGGGCTGTTCAGTCTGGAGCTGTTCAGTCTGGAGCTGTTCAGTCTGAGTCTGTTCAGTCTGGAGCTGTTTAGTCTGGGGCTGTTCAGTCTGGAGCTGTTCAGTCTGGGGCTGTTCAGTCTGGAGCTGTTCAGTCTGGGGCTGTTCAGTCTGGGGCTGTTCAGTCTAAGTCTGTTCAGTCTGGGGCTGTTCAGTCTGGAGCTGTTTAGTCTGGAGCTGTTCAGTCTGGGAGCTGTTCAGTCTGGAGCTGTTTAGTCTGGGGCTGTTCAGTCTGGAGCTGTTCAGTCTGGGGCTGTTCAGTCTGGGGCTGTTCAGTCTGGAGCTGTTCAGTCTGGGGCTGTTCAGTCTGGGGCTGTTCAGTCTGGAGCTGTTCAGTCTGGGGCTGTTTAGTCTGAGTCTGTTCAGTCTGAGTCTGTTCAGTCTGGGGCTGTTCAGTCTGGGGCTGTTCAGTCTGGAGCTGTTCAGTCTGGAGCTGTTCAGTCTGGGGCTGTTCAGTCTGGAGCTGTTCAGTCTGGAGCTGTTCAGTCTGAGTCTGTTCAGTCTGAGTCTGTTCAGTCTGGGGCTGTTCAGTCTGGGGCTGTTCAGTCTGGAGCTGTTCAGTCTGGAGCTGTTCAGTCTGGGGCTGTTCAGTCTGGAGCTGTTCAGTCTGGGGCTGTTCAGTCTGGAGCTGTTCAGTCTGGAGCTGTTCAGTCTGAGTCTGTTCAGTCTGGGGCTGTTCAGTCTGGGAGCTGTTTAGTCTGGGGCTGTTCAGTCTGGAGCTGTTCAGTCTGGAGCTGTTCAGTCTGGGGCTGTTCAGTCTGGGGCTGTTTAGTCTGGGGCTGTTCAGTCTGGAGCTGTTCAGTCTGGGGCTGTTCAGTCTGGAGCTGTTCAGTCTGAGTCTGTTCAGTCTGGGGCTGTTTAGTTTGGAGCTGTTCAGTCTGGAGCTGTTCAGTCTGGGGCTGTTCAGTCTGGGGCTGTTCAGTCTGGAGCTGTTCAGTCTGGAGCTGTTCAGTCTGGGAGCTGTTTAGTCTGGAGCTGTTCAGTCTGGGGCTGTTCAGTCTGGGGCTGCTTAGTCTGAGTCTGTTCAGTCTGGGGCTGTTTAGTCTGGAGCTGTTCAGTCTGGGGCTGTTCAGTCTGGGGCTGCTTAGTCTGAGTCTGTTCAGTCTGGGGCTGTTTAGTCTGGAGCTGTTCAGTCTGGAGCTGTTCAGTCTGGGAGCTGTTTAGTCTGAGTCTGTTCAGTCTGGGAGCTGTTTAGTCTGGAGCTGTTCAGTCTGGGGCTGTTCAGTCTGGGGCTGCTTAGTCTGAGTCTGTTCAGTCTGGGGCTGTTCAGTCTGGAGCTGTTTAGTCTGGAGCTGTTCAGTCTGGAGTTGTTCAGTCTGGGGCTGTTCAGTCTGGAGCTGTTCAGTCTGGGGCTGTTCAGTCTGGGGCTGTTCAGTCTGGAGCTGTTTAGTCTGGGGCTGTTCAGTCTGGGGCTGTTCAGTCTGGAGCTGTTCAGTCTGGAGCTGTTCAGTCTGGGGCTGTTTAGTCTGGGGCTGTTTAGTCTGGGGCTGTTCAGTCTGGGGCTGTTCAGTCTGGGGCTGTTTAGTCTGGAGCTGTTCAGTCTGGAGCTGTTCAGTCTGGGGCTCTTCAGTCTGAATCTCTTCAGTCTGAGTCTGTTTAGTCTGGGGCTGTTCAGTCTGGAGCTGTTCAGTCTGAGTCTGTTCAGTCTGAGTCTGTTCAGTCTGGAGCTGTTCAGTCTGGGGCTGTTCAGTCTGGGGCTGTTCAGTCTGGAGCTGTTCAGTCTGGGGCTGTTTAGTCTGAGTCTGTTCAGTCTGAGTCTGTTCAGTCTGGGGCTGTTCAGTCTGGGGCTGTTCAGTCTGGAGCTGTTCAGTCTGGAGCTGTTCAGTCTGGGGCTGTTCAGTCTGGAGCTGTTCAGTCTGGAGCTGTTCAGTCTGAGTCTGTTCAGTCTGAGTCTGTTCAGTCTGGGGCTGTTCAGTCTGGGGCTGTTCAGTCTGGAGCTGTTCAGTCTGGAGCTGTTCAGTCTGGGGCTGTTCAGTCTGGAGCTGTTCAGTCTGGGGCTGTTCAGTCTGGAGCTGTTCAGTCTGGAGCTGTTCAGTCTGAGTCTGTTCAGTCTGGGGCTGTTCAGTCTGGGAGCTGTTTAGTCTGGGGCTGTTCAGTCTGGAGCTGTTCAGTCTGGAGCTGTTCAGTCTGGGGCTGTTCAGTCTGGGGCTGTTTAGTCTGGGGCTGTTCAGTCTGGAGCTGTTCAGTCTGGGGCTGTTCAGTCTGGAGCTGTTCAGTCTGAGTCTGTTCAGTCTGGGGCTGTTTAGTTTGGAGCTGTTCAGTCTGGAGCTGTTCAGTCTGGGGCTGTTCAGTCTGGGGCTGTTCAGTCTGGAGCTGTTCAGTCTGGAGCTGTTCAGTCTGGGAGCTGTTTAGTCTGGAGCTGTTCAGTCTGGGGCTGTTCAGTCTGGGGCTGCTTAGTCTGAGTCTGTTCAGTCTGGGGCTGTTTAGTCTGGAGCTGTTCAGTCTGGGGCTGTTCAGTCTGGGGCTGCTTAGTCTGAGTCTGTTCAGTCTGGGGCTGTTTAGTCTGGAGCTGTTCAGTCTGGAGCTGTTCAGTCTGGGAGCTGTTTAGTCTGAGTCTGTTCAGTCTGGGAGCTGTTTAGTCTGGAGCTGTTCAGTCTGGGGCTGTTCAGTCTGGGGCTGCTTAGTCTGAGTCTGTTCAGTCTGGGGCTGTTCAGTCTGGAGCTGTTTAGTCTGGAGCTGTTCAGTCTGGAGTTGTTCAGTCTGGGGCTGTTCAGTCTGGAGCTGTTCAGTCTGGGGCTGTTCAGTCTGGGGCTGTTCAGTCTGGAGCTGTTTAGTCTGGGGCTGTTCAGTCTGGGGCTGTTCAGTCTGGAGCTGTTCAGTCTGGAGCTGTTCAGTCTGGGGCTGTTTAGTCTGGGGCTGTTTAGTCTGGGGCTGTTCAGTCTGGGGCTGTTCAGTCTGGGGCTGTTTAGTCTGGAGCTGTTCAGTCTGGAGCTGTTCAGTCTGGGGCTCTTCAGTCTGAATCTCTTCAGTCTGAGTCTGTTTAGTCTGGGGCTGTTCAGTCTGGAGCTGTTCAGTCTGAGTCTGTTCAGTCTGAGTCTGTTCAGTCTGGAGCTGTTCAGTCTGGGGCTGTTCAGTCTGGAGCTGTTCAGTCTGGGGCTGTTCAGTCTGAGTCTGTTCAGTCTGGAGCTGTTCAGTCTGGAGCTGTTCAGTCTGGGGCTGTTCAGTCTGGAGCTGTTCAGTCTGGAGCTGTTCAGTCTGGGGCTGTTCAGTCTGGGGCTGCTTAGTCTGAGTCTGTTCAGTCTGGGGCTGTTTAGTCTGGAGCTGTTCAGTCTGGGGCTGTTCAGTCTGAGTCTGTTCAGTCTGGAGCTGTTTAGTCTGGAGCTGTTTAGTCTGGAGCTGTTCAGTCTGGAGCTGTTTAGTCTGGAGCTGTTCAGTCTGAGTCTGTTCAGTCTGAGTCTGTTCAGTCTGGAGCTGTTCAGTCTGGAGCTGTTCAGTCTGGGGCTGTTCAGTCTGGGGCTGTTCAGTCTGGAGCTGTTCAGTCTGAGTCTGTTCAGTCTGGAGCTGTTTAGTCTGGAGCTGTTCAGTCTGAGTCTGTTCAGTCTGGAGCTGTTCAGTCTGAGTCTGTTCAGTCTGGAGCTGTTCAGTCTGGAGTTGTTCAGTCTGGGGCTGTTCAGTCTGGGGCTGTTCAGTCTGGGGCTGTTCAGTTTGGAGCTTTTCAGTCTGGGGCTGTTCAGTCTGGAGCTGTTCAGTCTGGGGCTGTTCAGTTTGGAGCTTTTCAGTCTGGGGCTGTTCAGTCTGGGGCTGTTCAGTCTGGGGCTGTTCAGTCTGGAGCTGTTCAGTCTGAGTCTGTTCAGTCTGGAGCTGTTCAGTCTGGAGTTGTTCAGTCTGGGGCTGTTCAGTCTGGGGCTGTTCAGTCTGAGTCTGTTCAGTCTGGAGCTGTTCAGTCTGAGTCTGTTCAGTCTGGAGCTGTTCAGTCTGAGTCTGTTCAGTCTGGAGCTGTTCAGTCTGGAGTTGTTCAGTCTGGAGCTGTTCAGTCTGGGGCTGTTCAGTTTGGAGCTTTTCAGTCTGGGTCTGTTCAGTCTGGGGCTGTTTAGTCTGGGAGCTGTTCAGTCTGGGGCTGTTCAGTCTGGAGCTGTTCAGTCTGGAGCTGTTCAGTCTGGGGCTGTTCAGTCTGGAGCTGTTCAGTCTGGAGCTGTTCAGTCTGGGGCTGTTCAGTCTGGAGCTGTTCAGTCTGGAGCTGTTCAGTCTGGGGCTGTTCAGTCTGGGGCTGTTCAGTCTGGAGTTGTTCAGTCTGGAGCTGTTCAGTCTGGGAGCTGTTCAGTCTGAGTCTGTTCAGTCTGAGTCTGTTCAGTCTGGGGCTGTTCAGTCTGGAGAAGAGAAGGCTGAGAGGGGATCTAATCAATGCTTATCAATATCTGAGGGCTGGGGGTCAGGAGGGGGGGCAGGCTCTGCTCACTGCTCCCTGGCACAGGACAAGCAGCAATGGATGGAAGCTGCAGCACAGGAGGTTCCAGCTCAGCACAAGGAGGAACTTCTTGCCTGGAAGGGTCCCAGAGCCCTGGCACAGGCTGCCCAGAGAGGCTGTGGAGTCTCCTTGTGTGGAGCCTTTCCAGGCCTGTCTGGGTGTGTTCCTGTGTGACCTGAGCTGGATTGTGTGGCCCTGCTCTGGCAGGGGTGGGTTGGACTGGATGAGCTCTTTGGGTCCCTTCCAACCCCTGACAGCAGAGAATCACAGAACCATAGAGCCAAGCAGGCTGGCAGAGAGCTCCAGGCTCACCCAGCCCAGCCTAGCACCCAGCCCTGCCCAACCACCCAGACCATGGCACTCAGTGCCCCAGCCAGGCTTGGCTGCAACACCTCCAGCCACAGCCACTCCACCACCTCCCTGGGCAGCCCATTCCAGTGCCAATCACTCTCTCTGACAACAACTTCCTCCTCACCTCCAGCCTAGACCTGCCCTGGCACAGCTTCAGCCTCTGTGCCCTTGTTCATGGTTTAGGTTGGAAGGGAGCTCAAAGCTCAGCCAATTCCAGCCCCCCTGCCATAGGCAGAGACACCTCCCACTAGAACAGGTCACTCAAGGGTCTCATTCAACCTGGTCCTGAACACCTCCCTGGGAAACCTGTGCCAGGGTCTGAGCACCCTCAGCCTGTGCCAGGCTCTCACCACCCTCACTGCAAACAACTTCTCCCTCACCTCCACTTTCAGTCTCCTCTCTGCCACTCCAAACCCATTCCTCCTCCTCCTCCTCCTCCTCCTCCTCCTCTCATTCCCACACCTTGTCCACAGTCCCTCCCCAGTCCTCCTGCAGCCCCCTTCAGACCCTGCAAGGCCACTCCAAGGTCTCCTCCAAGCCTTCTCCTCTGCAGGCTGCACAGCCCCAACTCTCTCAGCCTGTGCTCACAGCAGAGCTGCTGCAGCCCTCTCAGCACCTTGGTGGCCTCCTCTGGGCTGGCTCCAACACTTCCATGTCCTGCTTGTGCTGGGGGCTGCAGAACTGCCCCCAGGGCTGCAGGTGGGGTGTGAGGAGAGCAGAGCCAAGGGGCAGAGTCCCCTCCCTTGCCCTGCTGGCCCTTCTGCAGACCACTCCTGCCCCAGCACAGGGTTGCTCTCTGGAAACAACCCAAGGCAGAGTTCAGGGCAAGGTCTGTCGAGGAGCCACTCTGCCAACCCTGCCACCCTGGCACCTTGTTCCTAGCAGCACATTGACCTTGCTCCATCACCTTCACCATCCCAGGGCTGCTGCTGCACTTCCCAGGAGGTGTCACAAGCTGCTCTGGTTTTGCACAGCCTCCCTTTCTGCACAGGTTCTCTGTCTGGCACTTGCTGCTGCTCTCTGGGTTTTGCTCCTATGTGGCCTTTACCCTCCAGTGTGAACTCAGAGCTGACTTCCAACAGCTGAAGGGATCCTACAGGAAGGCTGCAGAGGGACCTGTCCTGAAGGTGTCTAGAGACAGGACAAGGAGGGATGGTTAGGGTTGTGGTTCAGGTGGAATGGTTTGGAGCTGAGGCAGAGCAGGCTGAGAGTGGAGCTGAGGAAGGAGCTCTGCAGCAGGACTCTGGCCCAGGCTGCCCAGGGAATGGTTTGGAGCTGAGGCAGAGCAGGGGGAGAGTGGAGCTGAGGAAGGAGCTCTGCAGTGTGAGGGTGGTGAGAGTCTGGCCCAGGCTGCCCAGGGAATGGTTTGGAGCTGAGGCAGAGCAGGGTGAGAGTGGAGCTGAGGCAGAGCAGGGTGAGAGTGGAGCTGAGGAAGGAGCTCTGCAGCAGGACTCTGGCCCAGGCTGCCCAGGGAATGGTTTGGAGCTGAGGCAGAGCAGGGGGAGAGTGGAGCTGAGGAAGGAGCTCTGCAGCAGGACTGTGGCCCAGGCTGCCCAGGGAATGGTTTGGAGCTGAGGCAGAGCAGGGTGAGAGTGGAGCTGAGGAAGGAGCTCTGCAGCAGGACTGTGGCCCAGGCTGCCCAGGGAATGGTTTGGAGCTGAGGCAGAGCAGGGGGAGAGTGGAGCTGAGGAAGGAGCTCTGCAGTGTGAGGGTGGTGAGAGTCTGGCCCAGGCTGCCCAGGGAGGCTGTGGCTGCCTCCTGCCTGGGGGTGCTGCAGGCCAGGCTGGATAAGGCCTTGAGCAGCTGAGTGTAGCTGAGAGGTGTCCCTGGGCAGGGTGTGGAGGTTGGAGATGAGCTCTGAGCTCCTGTCCAAGCAGAGCCTTTCTCTGCTGCTGCAATGTTCCCCTGGCTCCTTGTCCCTGCCTCACCTCTGCCCTCAGCAGCACCACCTCAGCTTCTGCCTGTGCACCAAAGCCCCACACTGAGTGTCCGAGGCAGCTCTCCCCCTGAAGCCTTGGGTGAGGCCCAGAGCAGCTGAGTCCAGCTGAGAGGTGTCCCTGGGCATGGTGAGCCTGGGGCAGATGAGCGCTGAGCTCCCTTCCAGCTCCTTGTGCCCTGCCTCACCTCTGCCCTCAGCAGCACCACCCCAGCTCCTGCCTGTGCACCAAACCCTCTCCCCTCCACCCTCCCACCCCTCTACTCCTGAGTGCCCGAGGCAGCTGGCACCACGAAGCCACACAGGCTGGCTCAGCTCTGCAGTGCCAGCGGCGCCTTGGCTCCCGCTGCGACCCGCTGCTCAAGTCTGCCCTTCCAAAACCAGCCTCTCCTGGAGCAGCTGCTGGAGAGCAGCAGGAAGGTTCCATCCCTGCCAAGCCTAATTTTGCAGCCACACACACACAGAGAACACCCTCCCAGGCTTCCTTCCCCCGGGGGAGGTGGGGGAGGGCTGTTTGGCTCCAGGGAGAGAGGGAGCCGAGCGAGCGCCAGCTTCTAGAAGCATTGGATCACAGAATGGATTAGGCTGGGAGGGACCTCAAAGCTCAGCCAGCTCCATCCCCCTGCCACCAGCAGGGACACCTCCCACTAGAGCAGGTCACTCAAGGACTCATCCAGACTGGTCCTGAACACCTCCACCTACCTCCTTCCCTGGGCAGCCTGGGCCACAGTCCTGCTGCAGAGCTCCTTCCTCAGCTCCACTCTCCCCCTGCTCTGCCTCAGCTCCAAACCATTCCCTGGGCAGCCTGGGCCACAGTCCTGCTGCAGAGCTCCTTCCTCAGCTCCACTCTCCCCCTGCTCTGCCTCAGCTCCACTCTCCCCCTGCTCTGCCTCAGCTCCACTCTCCCCCTGCTCTGCCTCAGCTCCACTCTCCTCCTGCTCTGCCTCAGCTCCAAACCGTTCCCTGGGCAGCCTGGGCCAGAGTCCTGCTGCAGAGCTCCTTCCTCAGCTCCACTCTCCCCCTGTTCTGCCTCAGCTCCAAACCATTGCCCCTTGCCCTGGCTCCAGACCCCCCTCAGCACAAGACCCTCTGCAGCCTTCCCACAGGATCCCTTCAGGCACTGGCAGGCAGCTCTGAGGTTCCCCCCTGGAGCCTTCTCCCTTGCAGGCTGCACATCCCCAACCCTCCAGTATCAGAGGGGCTGGGCAGGGACCATTGACAAGGTCTTGTCAGGATGGGAGGAGGAGGAGGAGGAGGAATGGGTTTAGAGTGGCAGAGGGGAGATTGAAACTGGATGTGAGGGAGTTGTTTGCAGGGAGGGTGGTGAGACTCTGGCACAGGTTGAGGGTGGTGAGACCCTGGCACAGGTTTCCCAGGGAGGTTGTGGAGCACAGAAGCACCCAATGTGATCTTCGATCACATTGGGTGCTTCTGTGCTCCACAACCTCCCTGGAGTTGTTCAGGACCAGGCTGGATGCTTCCCCCTCAGCCTGTGCCCAGGAGAAGCTGCCAGCTGCGGAGCTGCTGAGTGCCAGCACTTGGCCAGCTCCACCAAGAGGGTGAAGAGGTTTTCACCACCAAGCTTCTCACTTTCACTTTCCCACTCTCTCCCTTTCAGCCTGCCTGCAGGGCCTGGGGGGTGGGGGTTGAGCCACCTCCCCCAGCACCACAATCTCCGTGGCTTTGAAAATGCCATCACACAGCTCCTGCAGCATGGGCAAGGGCTCAGGCCCAGGCAGCAGGGGTTAGGCAGGGCAGGTCCTGCCTGACCAATCTCAGCTGCTTCTATGCTCAGGCCCCTGCCTGCTGAGTGCAGGGCAGGCTGTGGCTGGAGCCTGCCTGGGCTGCAGCAGAGCCTCTGGCACTGCCTGCCACCAGCAGCTCCTGGCACAGCTGGCAGCTCCTGGCTGGGGCAGAGGCACTCTGAGATGGGTCAGGAAGTGGCTGGAGGGCAGGGCCCAGAGAGTGGTGGTGAATGGTGCCACAGGCAGCTGGCAGCTGGCACTGGTGCTGTGCCCCAGGGAGCAGTGCTGGGCACAGTCCTGGTCAGTGTCTTCAGTGATGCTCTGGAGCAGGGCACTGAGTGCAGCAGCAGTGAGTGTGCAGCTGGCACCAAGCTAGGAGCAGTGTGGAGCTGCTGGAGGGGAGCAGAGCCCTGCAGAGGGACCTGGCCAGGCTGCATGGGTGGGCAGAGGCCAAGGGCATGAGAGTGAACAAGGCCAAGGGCAGGTTGTGCACTTTGGCCACAGCAAGGCCAAGCAGCACTGCAGGCTGGGGCCAGAGTGGCTGAGAGCAGGCAGGCAGAGAGGGCCCTGGGGGTGCTGTGAGAGAGCAGCTGCAGAGGAGGCAGCAGTGCCCAGGTGGGCAGCAGAGCCAGTGGCATCCTGGGCTGGCTCAGGAGCAGTGTGGGCAGCAGCACAAGGGAGGTTCTTGTGCCCACCCCTGTGCTCAGCACTGCTCAGGCCACCCCTGCAGTGCTGTGTCCAGCTCTGGGCTCCTGCATTGCAGAGAGCTGCTGAGGTGCTGGAAGGTGTTGAGAGCAGGGCAGCAAGGCTGGGGAGGGGCCTGGAGCACAGCCCTGTGAGGAGAGGCTGAGGGAGCTGGGGGGGTGCAGCCTGCAGCAGAGGAGGCTGAGGGCAGAGCTGATTGCTGCCTGCAGCTGCCTGCAGGGAGGCTGTAGCCAGGTGGGGTTGGGCTCTGCTGCCAGGCAGCCAGGGCCAGAAGCAGGGCACAGAGGCTGAAGCTGTGCCAGGGCAGGTTGATGCTGGCTGTGAGGAGGAAGTTCCTGGCAGAGAGAGTGATTGGCACTGGAATGGGCTGCCCAGGGAGGTGGTGGAGTGGCTGTGGCAGGAGGTGTTGCAGCCAAGCCTGGCTGGGGCACTGAGTGCCATGGTCTGGGTGGTTGGGCAGGGCTGGGTGCTAGGCTGGGCTGGGTGAGCCTGGAGCTCTCTGCCAGCCTGCTGGATTCTCTGCTTCTCTGACCTGTGGCATCTTTCCCTCCCCAAGTGCCCCTTCACACATCTCACAGTGGGTGTGGGAAGGGAGGGGCAGGAGGAAAGGATGCTAAAGAACTCAACTCCTGGTTTAGCTCTCAGCCTCACCCCAAGCCCTGCAGGAGCCACACTTGGTGCTGCTCCAGGCCTCCAGCAGCCAGGCTGGGAGCAGGATCCAGCCCTGCCCTTAACAAAGAGCCTTAAATTAGCTGAATGGATTACAGTGAGCCAGCTTATTAGATAAGATAAAGGCAGGGCTTTGAGTGCTCATGCAGGGAGGGAATCCTGTGCTAAGCCTCAGCCTGACAAAGCAGCTCCTCTGCCTGCCTCAGCCCTGCTGCTTTGTTGTGGTGAGGCTTCACCCTCCTCTGAAGGAGAGTATTGGATTTGCTGCCTGGAGAAATCAAGCTCTAACCCCGTGTGATAAGCCCTTGTTTCCCTCTGATTAGGGTTTAATCACCCTCCTCTGCCTCCCCACCTGTCAGTCAGGCTGGGAAATCAGACTCCTGCTTCTCCCTCCTGCCTGGGCTGGCAGCCTCCTGCCCGCCAAGGAGCACAGCACTGGGAGCTGTTGAGCGGTTGAGGAGCTGTGGGATGGGTTGGGTTGGACAAGGGACTCCAGCACCAACCAGTTCCAACCCCTCCCTGACCCCTGCCACTGGGCAGGGACATCTCCCACTAAGCACAGGTTGCTCCAGGGGCTCGTCCAACCTGGCTTTAGAGCAGCCTGGAGCAGTACCAGCTTTGAGAGAGCAAAGGGTGAGGGGTTTTGGAGGCACTGGGTGCTGGGCAGGCTGGAGACCTGCACCCAAGCCCAGCTCATGAACCTCAACATGCCCAAGTGCAAGGTCCTGCACCCGGGTCAAGGCAACCCCAAGCACAAACGCAGGCTGGGTGAGGAGAAGGCTCCAGAGCAGCCTGCAGCAGAAGGGTTTGAGAGTGCCAGTTGGTGCCAGAACCCACCCAGGAGCCAGCAGTGGTTGCTGGCAGACCACAGGCAGCTGTGTGCTGGCTGCAGGCAGAGCAGGGACAGCAGCAGCACAGTTCTGCTGTGCTCACACTCCTCTCTCCTCTCCTCTCCTCTCCTCTCCTCTCCTCTCCTCTCCTCTCCTCTCCTCTCCTCTCCTCTCCTCTCCTCTCCTCTCCTCTCCTCTCCTCTCCTCTCCTCTCCTCTCCTCTCCTCTCCTCTCCTCTCCTCTCCTCTCCTCTCCTCTCCTCTCCTCTCCTCTCCTCTCCTCTCCTCTCCTCTCCTCTCCTCTCCTCTGTTCTGTTCTGTTCTGTTCTGTTCTGTTCTGTTCTGTTCTGTTCTGTTCTGTTCTGCTCAGACCTCCCCTGCAGCACTGCCTCCAGCTTTGGGCAACCTCAGCACAAGGAAGGACCTGGAGCTGCTGGAGAGGCTCCAGAGGAGGCCATGGAGATGAGCAGAGGCTGAAGAACCTCTGCTGTGGGGACAGGCTGGGAGAGTTGGGGCTGCTGAGGGTGGAGAAGAGAAGGCTGCAGGGAGACCTTAGAGCTCCTGAGAGGGCTGCAGGAGAGCTGGGGAGGGAGTTGGGGCAAGGGCTGGGAGTGAGAGGGTGAGGGACAAGGGACTCTGAGCTGGGAGAGGGGAGACTGAGGAAGAGATTCTATGGAGGGAGGGTGGTGAGAGACTGGCACAGGCTGAGGGTGCTGAGACCCTGGCACAGGTTTCCCAGGGAGGTGCTCAAATCCAGGCTGGATGCATCCTTGAGCCACCTGGGGCTGGTGGGACCTGTCCCTGCCCACGGCAAGGGGGTGAGGGGTTGGAACTGGATGACCTCCATGGTCCCTTCCAACCCAACCCATCCCACTCCATGATCCCCTGAGCCTGTGATGGCCTGGTTGAAGCATCCTTCACAGCACAGCCAGGCCACTGCCCTGCTGCTGCCCCCACAGCCTTGCTCATCCACTCAGACATGGAAGCCAGGACTAAGACTTCCCTTTCCCCACCCCCTCCCCCCTCCTCCCTCCTCCCTTAGGCTTAGCATGGCTCAGGGTGTAATTAATTGCATCAATGCTGCCCCTCTCACCTCTAAACCAGGGCTGTGCTCACTCAGACTGGGAAAATTCCCCCTCCAGGGAGCAGTCTTCAGTCCATGCAATTCCCTGAGGCATCCCTTGGGGTGTTTTGTGTTGAGTGATTCTGTTTGGTTTCAGGTTGGGGTTTGGTTTTTTTGGCAGCCTATTTGTCCCTAAATGCAGCCTGGGCAGGCAACTCCACTGCCTGGGCTCAAGCTCACATCAGTTAGCTGAGGCAGCTGGAGCCTGGGAAATAAAATGCAGCTGCAGTGAGAGTCACAGAATCAGCCAGGCTGGCAGAGAGCTCCAGGCTCACCCAGCCCAGCCTAGCACCCAGCCCTGCCCAACTACCCAGACCATGGCACTCAGTGCCCCAGCCAGGCTTGGCTGCAACACCTCCAGCCACAGCCACTCCACCACCTCCCTGGGCAGCCCATTCCAGTGCCAATCACTCTCTCTGCCAGCAACTTCCTCCTCACAGCCAGCCTGGCCAATGTGCACAACTTGCCCTTGGCCTTCTTCACTCTCATGCCCTTGGCCTCTGCCCACCCATGCAGCCTGGCCAGGTCCCTCTGCAGGGCTCTGCTCCCCTCCAGCAGCTCCACACTGCTCCTAGCTTGGTGCCAGCTGCACACTCACTGCTGCTGCACTCAGTGCCCTGCTCCAGAGCATCACTGAAGACACTGACCAGGACTGTGCCCAGCACTGCTCCCTGGGGCACAGCACCAGTGCCAGCTGCCAGCTGCCTGTGGCACTATTCACCACCACTCTCTGGGCCCTGCCCTCCAGCCCCTTCCTGACCCATCTCAGAGTGCTTCTGCCCCAGCCAGGAGCTGCCAGCTGTGCCAGGAGCTGCTGGTGGCAGGCAGTGCCAGAGGCTCTGCTGCAGCCCAGGCAGGCTCCAGCCACAGCCTGCCCTGCACTCAGCAGGCAGGGGCCTGAGCATAGAAGCAGCTCAGGTTGGTCAGGCAGGACCTGCCCTGCCTAACCCCTGCTGCCTGGGCCTGAGCCCTTGGCCACCCTGCAGGTGCTGTGTGATGGCACTCAAATGCCCTTGTCTGGCACTGAGCTCAGGCTGACAGCTCTGTAGTTTCCTGGCTCCTCCTTATGACCCTTCCTGTGGATGGCATCACCTTGGCAGCCTCCAGTCTCTGGGCATCTCTGCAGTGAGCCAGGACTGTTGGTAAGTGATGGAGAGTGGCTTGGCCAGCCAGCTTCTGTGACTCCAACCCAGCCAGGAGCAAGGCCTAGGGGCTGACAGGAGCCTCCCCTGAGGGAGAGCATCCTCTGAGGGTAGGGGAAGAAGGGTGGGGAGGGAGGCGACTCCAGCGATGCTCTAAGCAGGCATTGAGGGAAGCCCTGGAGGAAGTGAGATGGAATTAATGTGTTCTGAGCCACTGCCTAGCTGGGTGAGCAGCACAACAGGGTGAGTAAAACACTCCCTGAGACAAAGGACAGGGGAGTGATAGCTTCTGGAGCACAAAGTCACAGGAGCAGGAGGCAACTGCACATCCTCCTGCGGCGGCAAACAGCGCCCCCAGCTCCGGCGCTGCGCTGCAAGGAGCCATGCAGGGGAGGCTCAAGTTCCTCCCTCCCTGAGCTGGCCCCTCCAGGCAGAAGGAGGCAGATCCTAGGGGAAGGGATAAAGAGTGGACAGAGTAGGTTCTGCAGCCCTTAGAATCTGAGAATCAGAGAGCCAAGCAGGTTGGCAGAGAGCTCCAGGCTCACCCAGCCCAGCCTAGCACCCAGCCCTGCCCAATCACCCAGCCCATGGCACTCAGTGCCCCAGCCAGGCTCACCCAGCCCAGCCTGGCACCCAGCCCTGCCCAACCACCCAGCCCATGGCACTCAGTGCCCCAGCCAGGCTCACCCAGCCCAGCCTAGCACCCAGCCCTGCCCAACCACCCAGCCCATGGCACTCAGTGCCCCAGCCAGGCTCACCCAGCCCAGCCTAGCACCCAGCCCAGCCTAGCATCCAGCCCATGGCACTCAGTGCCCCAGCCAGGCTCACCCAGCCCAGCCTAGCACCCAGCCCTGCCCAACCACCCAGCCCATTGCGCTCAGTGCCCCAGCCAGGCTCACCCAGCCCAGCCTAGCACCCAGCCCATGGCACTCAGTGCCCCAGCCAGGCTCACCCAGCCCAGCCTAGCACCCAGCCCATGGCACTCAGTGCCCTAGCCAGGCTCACCCAGCCCAGCCTAGCACCCAGCCCATGGCACTCAGTGCCCCAGCCAGGCTCACCCAGCCCAGCCTAGCACCCAGCCCAGCCTAGCACCCAGCCCTGCCTAGCACCCAGCCCTGCCTAGCACCCAGCCCCTGTCACTCAGTGCCCCAGCCAGGCTCACCCAGCCCAGCCTAGCACCCATCCCTGCCCAACCAACCAGCCCCTGTCACTCAGTGCCCCAGCCAGGCTCACCCAGCCCAGCCTAGCACCCAGCCCAGCCCAACCAACCCAGCCCATGGCACTCAGTGCCCCAGCCAGACTCACCCAGCACAGCCTAGCACCCAGCCCTGCCCAACCAACCAGACCATGGCACAAATACAGAGACACAGAGACAGAGACAGAGACAGAGACATAGAGACACAGAGACAGAGACAGAGACAGACACAGAGACACAGACACAGAGACAGAGACAGAGACACAGAGACACAGAGACAGAGACAGAGACAGACACAGAGACACAGACACAGAGACAGAGACAGAGACACAGAGACACAGAGACAGAGACAGAGACACAGAGACACAGAGACAGAGACAGAGACACAGAGACAGAGACAGAGACAGAGACAGAGACACAGAGACACAGAGACAGAGACAGAGACACAGAGACACAGAGACAGAGACAGAGACACAGAGACAGAGACAGAGACAGAGACAGAGACACAGAGACAGAGACACAGAGACAGAGACAGAGACACAGAGACAGAGACACAGAGACAGAGACAGAGACACAGAATCAGAGACAGAGACATAGACACAGAGACAGAGACAGAGACACAGAGACAGAGACAGAGACAGAGACACAGAGACAGAGACACAGAGACAGAGACAGAGACAGAGACACAGAGACAGAGAGACACAGAGGCAGAGACACAGAGACACAGAGACAGAGACAGACACAGAGACAGAGACACAGAGACAGAGACAGAGACAGAGACAGACACAGAGACAGAGACACAGAGACAGACAGAGACAGAGACACAGAGACAGAGACACAGAGACAGAGACACAGAGACACAGAGACAGAGACACAGAGACACAGAGACAGAGACACAGAGACACAGAGACAGAGACACAGAGACACAGAGACAGAGACAGAGACACAGAGACAGAGACACAGAGACAGAGACAGAGAGACAGAGACACAGAGACACAGAGACAGAGACAGAGACAGAGACACAGAGACAGAGACACAGAGACAGAGACAGAGACAGAGACACAGAGACAGAGAGCACAGCAGAGACACAGAGACAGAGAAACAGAGACACAGAGACACAGAGACAGAGACACAGAGACAGAGACACAGAGACAGAGACACAGAGACAGAGACAGAGACAGAGACAGAGACACAGAGACAGAGACAGAGACACAGAGACAGAGACAGAGACACAGAGACAGAGACAGAGACACAGAGACAGAGACACAGAGACAGAGACAGAGACAGAGACACAGAGACAGAGACACAGAGACAGAGACACAGAGACACAGACAGAGACACAGAGACACAGAGACAGAGACACAGAGACAGAGACAGAGACACAGAGACACAGAGACAGAGACACAGAGACAGAGACAGAGACACAGAGACACAGAGACAGAGACACAGAGACAGAGACAGAGACAGACACAGAGACAGAGACACAGAGACACAGAGACAGAGACACAGAGACACAGAGACAGAGACAGAGACAGAGACAGAGACAGAGACAGAGACACAGAGACAGAGACACAGAGACAGAGACACAGAGACAGAGACAGAGACAGAGACAGAGACACAGAGACAGAGACAGAGACACAGAGACAGAGACACAGAGACAGACAGAGACAGAGACACAGAGACAGAGACAGAGACAGAGACACAGAGACAGAGACACAGAGACACAGAGACAGAGACACAGAGACAGAGACACAGAGACAGAGACAGAGACAGACACAGAGACAGAGACAGAGACACAGAGACAGAGACACAGAGACAGAGACAGAGACAGAGACAGAGACAGAGACACAGAGACAGAGACACAGAGACACAGAGACAGAGACACAGAGACAGAGACAGAGACAGAGACAGAGACACAGAGACAGAGACACAGAGACAGACAGAGACAGAGACACAGAGACAGAGACACAGAGACAGAGACAGAGACAGAGACACAGAGACAGAGACACAGAGACACAGAGACAGAGACACAGAGACAGAGACACAGAGACAGAGACAGAGACAGAGACAGAGACAGAGACAGACAGAGACAGAGACACAGAGACAGAGACACAGAGACACAGAGACAGAGACAGAGACAGACACAGAGACAGAGACACAGAGACAGAGACACAGAGACAGAGACAGAGACAGAGACACAGAGACAGAGACACAGAGACAGACAGAGACAGAGACACAGAGACACAGAGACACAGAGACAGAGACAGAGACAGAGACACAGAGACAGAGACAGAGACAGAGACACAGAGACAGAGAGACACAGAGACAGAGACACAGAGACAGAGACACAGAGACAGAGACAGAGACAGAGACAGAGACAGAGACACAGAGACAGAGACACAGAGACACAGAGACAGAGACACAGAGACAGACAGAGACAGAGACACAGAGACAGAGACACAGAGACAGAGACAGAGACAGAGACACAGAGACAGAGACAGAGACAGAGACACAGAGACACAGAGACAGAGACAGAGACACAGAGACAGAGACACAGAGACAGAGACACAGAGACAGAGACACAGAGACAGAGACAGAGACAGAGACAGAGACACAGAGACAGAGACACAGAGACACAGAGACAGAGACAGAGACAGAGACACAGAGACAGAGACACAGAGACAGAGACAGAGACACAGAGACAGAGACAGAGACACAGAGACACAGAGACACAGAGACAGAGACACAGAGACAGAGACAGAGACACAGAGACACAGAGACAGAGACACAGAGACAGAGACACAGAGACAGAGACAGAGACACAGAGACAGAGACACAGAGACAGAGACAGAGACAGAGACACAGAGACAGAGACACAGAGACAGAGACACAGAGACAGAGACAGAGACAGAGACAGAGACACAGAGACAGAGACACAGAGACAGAGACACAGAATCAGAGACAGAGACATAGACACAGAGACACAGAGACAGAGACACAGAGACAGAGACAGAGACAGAGACACAGAGACAGAGACAGAGACAGAGACAGAGACAGAGACACAGAGACAGAGAGACACAGAGACAGAGACAGAGACAGACACAGAGACAGAGACACAGAGACAGACAGAGACAGAGACACAGAGACACAGAGACACAGAGACAGAGACAGAGACAGAGACACAGAGACAGAGACAGAGACAGACACAGAGACAGAGACACAGAGACAGAGACACAGAGACAGAGACAGAGACAGACACAGAGACAGAGACACAGAGACAGACAGAGACAGAGACACAGAGACAGAGACACAGAGACAGAGACAGAGACAGAGACACAGAGACAGAGACACAGAGACAGAGACACAGAGACACAGAGACACAGACACAGAGACACAGAGACAGAGACACAGAGACAGAGACAGAGACAGAGACACAGAGACAGAGACAGAGACACAGAGACAGAGACACAGAGACAGAGACAGAGACACAGAGACAGAGACACAGAGACAGAGACACAGAGACAGAGACAGAGACAGAGACAGAGACAGACACAGAGACAGAGACACAGAGACACAGAGACAGAGACACAGAGACAGAGACAGAGACACAGAGACACAGAGACACAGAGACAGAGACACAGAGACACAGAGACAGAGACACAGAGACAGAGACAGAGACACAGAGACACAGAGACAGAGACACAGAGACAGAGACACAGAGACACAGAGACAGAGACACAGAGACAGAGACAGAGACAGAGACAGAGACAGAGACAGAGACAGAGTCACAGACACAGACACAGAAGCAGAGCCATATCCTCCCAGCCTCCTCACCACCCACCCACCCCTCCCTTGGTCTGCAGTTGCAGACCCAGCTCCTGCCCTCTCTGCTGCTGCTACCCCCAGCTGCTGCCCCCCAGCTGCTGCCCCCAGCTGAACCACGCCGTGGGCTGTGTGGTGGGCACGCAGCCCCCCTGGCAGGAAGCTCAGCCTGTGCCAGTGCAGGCAGGTGCCCTTCTGTCGTTGTGAAGGGCAGGCTGTGAGCTGCCATCCTCTGCCCAGGTGAGGTGCTCTGATGGGCTGCCAATGAGCCTCTTCTGCCCCAGGCAGATTCAAAGCCTCCTGGAGGGATTTGCTCTCCCTGCAGAGAGGGGAGGCCCGAGCCCAGAGCACCTCCTGCCAGCACATGCTGCATCAAAGGGAAAAGCATCAACCATTCCATGCCTCCCTCTGCAGAAAGGGAAGGGCTGAGCAGCAGAGCTCCTCTGCCTGCTGCCCGCTGAAGGTCGCCCAGGAGCGCGGCGCTGGCGGCACAGAGCCTCCTGCTCACCAAGGGAAGCTGCTGCAAGAGTGGGCCTGAGGAGTGGCATTAGTCACCTTCCATGGACTTGGGAGCATTGGCTCCTTCCTGGCAGTTCTCAGGCAGCAGCAGTTCAGCCTGGCCTGCTGAGCCACACCTGCCCCCGCTGCCCGCTGCGCCACGGGGAGGCGACGGAGCCTGCTCCTGGCACCGTGGGACAGAGCCAGCCTGGGAGGGAAGGGACCACAGGGATCACCCAGCCCCAACCCCCCTGCCGTGGGCAGGGACACCTCTCACTAGATCAGGGACACCTCTCACTAGATCAGGCAGCAGTGTGCCCAGGTGGGCAGCAGAGCCAGTGGCATCCTGGGCTGGCTCAGGAGCAGTGTGGGCAGCAGCACAAGGGAGGTTCTTGTGCCCCTGTGCTCAGCACTGCTCAGGCCACCCCTGCAGTGCTGTGTCCAGTTCTGGGCTCCTGCATTGCAGAGAGCTGCTGAGGTGCTGGAAGGTGTTGAGAGCAGGGCAGCAAGGCTGGGGAGGGGCCTGGAGCACAGCCCTGTGAGGAGAGGCTGAGGGAGCTGGGGGGGTGCAGCCTGCAGCAGAGGAGGCTGAGGGCAGAGCTGATTGCTGCCTGCAGCTGCCTGCAGGGAGGCTGTAGCCAGGTGGGGTTGGGCTCTGCTGCCAGGCAGCCAGGGACAGAAGCAGGGCACAGAGGCTGAAGCTGTGCCAGGGCAGGTCTAGGCTGGCTGTGAGGAGGAAGTTCCTGGCAGAGAGAGTGATTGGCACTGGAATGGGCTGCCCAGGGAGGTGGTGGAGTGGCTGTGGCTGGAGGTGTTGCAGCCAAGCCTGGCTGGGGCACTGAGTGCCATGGTCTGGGTGGTTGGGCAGGGCTGGGTGCTAGGTTGGGCTGGGGGAGCCTGGAGCTCTCTGCCAACCTGCTTGAGTCTATGGTTCTGTGATTCTAAAGGGTGGTGAGACCCCAAGCAGAGCCACAGGCTGGGGCCAGGGTTGCTGTCTGGGCTGCACTCACACTGGAGGCTCAGGTTGAGCTTTTCACCACTCCTGTTCCTCAGAGCTGCTCTCAGCTCTTGCTGAGCTTTTCACCAGCCCAGACCCCCAGGGCCTGTTCCTCAGGGCTGCTCCAGTTGGGGTCTCAGGAGAGTAGAGCAAAGGGGCAGAACCTCCTCTCTTGCTCTGCTGCCCACCCTGACCTTGCTGCAGCTCAGCACAGGGTTGCAGATCTCCACAGAGGGACACTGCACAGCCCCACCCTGGGCAGCCTCTGCCAGGGCTCTGCCACCCTCCCAGGGGGGAAGAATTCCTCCTCCTGCTCCCATGGCACTTCCTAGGCCTCAGCTTGCAGCCAATGCCCCTTGGCCTGGCACTGGCATCCCCCAGCAGAGCCTGGCTCCAGCCTCCTGCCACTGCCCTGCACACATTGATCAGCACTGCTGAGTCCCCTCTCAGCCTCCTCTTCTCCAGAGTGATGTGGGGGAGCCTGTTCTGGTGAAGGAGAAACCTATCCCAGCCCTCATTCATCAGCAGAGTATTGACTGCAGCTCTGATTTGGAGAGCTGTTGAGCTACTCCTGTCATTAAATTACACTCAGAGCTTCCCAGGAGTGGTCCTCAGGGACAGAGAGTGAGGGAGTGAGGGATTCACACCTCTATTTTTAGGCAGCATCAGGCAGCTAATGGAGTGGTGTTGGAGTGAAGTCAGGAGCCTGATTTCCTCACCAAGCCACAGGGGGAGAATTAGGCTCCTCCTGGGGGGTGTGTGGGATTCAGGGTGTCAAAGCCACAGAGCCTCGGAATGGTTTGGTTTGGAAGGCTCCTTGAGAGCCCTCCAGCTGCCCTGGAGGAAGTCTCTCCTGTGAATGAGGGACTGTAAAAGTCAGGGGCTCCACGAAGGGGTCTTTTTGGAGGGGCTCCAAGGTCTGTTTCCAGCCTCCAGAACCTTCTCCTAGGTAAGTTTCCAGAAGTCGAGGAAAAGAAGTTGTCAGAGCTCAACTTCATGGCCAGGACAAGGCTTGAAGTCTTATTAGTGCTGATTAATCATAGAGTCATGGAGTCTTGGAGTCAGAGGCATGGAGCCATGGAGTCAGAGAGTGGAAGACTCATTGAGCCGTAGAGTCATGGAGTGAAAGAGTCATGGAGTCATGGAGCCATGGAGTCAGTGTGAAAGAGCCCTGGAGTCATGGAGTCATAGAGTGATGGTGTCATGGAGCCATGGAGTCATGGAGTCATAGAGTGATGGTGTCATGGAGCCATGGAGTCAGTGTGAAAGAGCCCTGGAGTCATGGAGTCATAGAGCGATGGTGTCATGGAGCCATGGAGTCAGTGTGAAAGAGCCCTGGAGTCATGGAGTCATAGAGTGATGGTGTCATGGAGCCATGGAGTCAGTGTGAAAGAGCCCTGGAGTCATGGAGTCATAGAGTGATGGTGTCATGGAGCCATGGAGTCAGTGTGAAAGAGCCCTGGAGTCATGGAGTCATAGAGTGATGGTGTCATGGAGCCATGGAACACAGAGACAAAGAGTCTTGGAGTCATGGAGTCATAGAGTGATGGTGTCATGGAGCCATGGAACACAGAGACAAAGAGTCTTGGAGTCATGGAGTCATAGAGTGATGGTGTCATGGAGCCATGGAACACAGAGACAAAGAGTCTTGGAGTCATGGAGTCATAGAGTGAAACAGTCATGGAGCCATGGAGTCATAGAGTCACAGATTCATGGAGTCATGGAATCATAAAGTCATGGAGTCACACAGACATGGTGATAGAGTCACATGACAGAGCCACAGAGTCACAGAGTCATGGAGTCATAGAGTTATGGGATTGTGGTGAGATGGAGTCAGAGTCATGGAGTTATGGAGTCACGGAGTCACGATGAGATGGAGTCACAGAGTCACAGAGCCATGGAGACATGGAGACATGGAGTCAGAGTGAAAGAGTCTTGGAGTCGTAGAGTCATAGACTCATGGAATCATGGAGTCACAGAGTCATGGAGACATGGAGACATGGTGAGATTGAGCCACAGAGTCACAGAGCCATGGAGCCATGGTGAGATGGAGTCACAGAGTCACAGATCCATGGAGCCATGGAGCCATGGTGAGATGGAGTCACAGAGTCATGGAGCCATGGAGACATGGTGAGATGGAGTCACAGAGCCATGGAGACATGGAGACATGGTGAGATGGAGTCACAGAGCCATGGAGACATGGAGCCATGGAGCCATGGTGAGATGGAGCCACAGAGTCACAGAGCCATGGAGCCATGGTGAGATGGAGTCACAGAGTCATGGAGCCATGGAGACATGGTGAGATTGAGCCACAGAGTCACAGAGCCATGGAGCCATGGTGAGATGGAGTCACAGAGCCATGGAGATATGGAGCCATGGAGCCATGGTGAGATGGAGTCACAGAGCCATGGAGACATGGAGCCATGGTGAGATTGAGCCACAGAGTCACAGAGCCATGGAGCCATGGTGAGATGGAGTCACAGAGCCATGGAGACATGGAGACATGGAGCCATGGTGAGATTGAGCCACAGAGTCACAGAGCCATGGAGCCATGGGGACATGGAGTCACAGAGTCACAGAGCCATGGAGCCATGGTGAGATGGAGTCACAGAGCCATGGAGTTGCTAATCCTGGAGAGGACCTCTAAGCTCATCCAACCTCACCATCAGCCCAGCAGCACCCCTCCCACTCAGCCATGCCCTGCAGGGCCATGTCTCCATGTTATGTCTGTGACAGTGACTCCATCACCTCCCTGGGCAGCCTGCTCCAAGGCCTGACCACTCCTGCAGGGAGGAAACTGCTCCTCATGCCCAGTCACAGGCGAGTTTGGGTTGGGAAGGGCCTGAGAGGTCCTCCTGCTCCAACCACTGTGCCACGGGCAGGGGCACCTCTCACTAGGCCCAGGTGCTCAGAGCCCCACCCAGCCCTGGGGCTGGACACTGCCAGGCTTGGAGCCTCCATGAACTCCCTGCACAACCTTTTCTGCTGCCTCACCACCCTCAGGGGCGAGATTGTCACAGACTCAGAGGATCTGGAAGGGACCCAGGGGTCAGTCCTGGCACCAGGCTCCTTCAGCATCCCTGTGGGTGCCATGGGCAGAGGCAGTGAGTGCAGCCTCAGCAGGTTTGCTGCCCACACCAAGCTGTGTGGTGCTCAGCCAGGCTGGAGGGCAGGATCCATCCAGAGGGAGCTGCACAGGCTGCAGAGGTGGGCACAAGCCAAGCTCAGGAGGTGCAACAAGAGCAAGGGCAAGGTCCTGCAGCTGGCTGGAGGCAATGCCAAGCACCAATCCAGGCTGGGCAGTGCCAGGCTGCAGAGCAGCCCTGAGGAGAGGCACTTGGGGGTGCTGGGGGAGGAGAAGCTCAGCAGGAGCCAGCAGTGTGCACTTGCAGCCCAGAGAGCCAAGCAGAGCCTGGGCTGCAGCAGCAGCAGTGTGGCCAGCAGGGCCAGGGAGGGGATTCTGCTCCTCTGCTCTGCTCTGCTCTGCTCTGCTCTGCTCTGCTCTGCTCAGACCCCACCTGGAGTCCTGCATCCAGCTGTGGAGTCCCTGGGACAAGAGGGCTGTGGAGATGCTGGCAGGGGTCCAGAGCAGGGCCAGGAGGATGCTGAGAGGCTGCAGCAGCTCTGCTGTGAGCACAGCCTGAAAGAGTTGGGGCTGTGCAGGCTGGAGCAGAGGAGGCTCCCAGGGGACCTTCTTGTGGCCTGCCAGGATCTGAAGGGGGCTCCAGAAAAGCTGGGGAGGGACTTTTGAGGGTGTGAGGGAGTGGCAGGAGTGGGGGGGATGGAGCAAAGGTGGAGGTGGGGAGAGTGAGGCTGGAGGTGAGGAGGAAGTTGTTGGTGATGAGAGTGGTGAGAGGCTGGAATGGGTTGCCCAGGGAGGGGGTTGAGGCCCCATGGCTGGAGGTGTTTGAGGCCAGGCTGGCTGAGGCTGTGTGCAGCCTGCTCTAGGGTAGGGTGTCCCTGGGCATGGCAGGGGGTTGACACTGGCTGCTCCTTGTGCTGCCTTCCAGCCCTGCCTGGCTCTGTGGTTCTGTGGTTCTGTGGTTCTGGGTGTTCAAACATCAGGCTGAGCTCTCTTGGCACACTCTGCCTCTCCTGGAAGGGTTCTGCCCGGCCGCAGGAGCCCACAGCATGCTTCAGGCTGGGCTTGGTCCTTGCCCCCTGCAGCAGTCATCCTTGCAGCTGTCTAAGGGACAGGCTGGTCAGGGCTGGTTGCTGCTGTGGTAGAATCACAGCAGGGGCTGGGCTGGAAGGGACCTCCACAGCTCATCCAGGGCAGGAAGCTCATTCAGGGGCAGGAACTCACCCAGCCTAAACCCCCCTGCCCTGAGCAGGGAGATGCTCCCCTAGAGCAGGCTGCTCTCAGCCCTGTCCAGCCTCATCCTGACTGCAGAACCAGAGAAGAGTTAAGGTTGGAGGGGACCTCCAAAGCTCATCCAGCCCAACCCCCCCTGCCCTGAGCAGGGAGATGCTCTCCTAGAGCAGGCTGCTCTCAGCCCTGTCCAGCCTCACCTTTTGGAATAGACAAGGCCTGGAAAGGCTCCACAGAAGGAGACTTCACAACGCCTCTGGGCAGCCTGTGCCAGGGCTCTGGGACCTTCACAGCCAAGGAGTTCCTCCTCCTCCTGTGCTGTAGCTCATCCCCATTGCCCTTTGTCCCACCCCAGGGAAGAGTTTGCCCCCTCCCTCTTGACCCCTCCCCCCCAAGCCCTCAGATGTTGGTAGCCATTAATGGGATCCCCTCTCAGGCTTCTCCTCTCCAGATCAAGCAGCCCCAGGTCCCTCAGCCTCCCCTCCTCGGGCCCTGCTCCAGCCCCCTCAGCATCCCTGCATCCCTCCCTTGGACTCTCTCCAGCAGACCTCTGTCCCTCCTGAGCCTCTGTGCCCTGCTTCTGTTCCTGGCTGCCTGGCAGCAGAGCCCAACCCCACCTGGCTACAGCCTCCCTGCAGGCAGCTGCAGGCAGCAATCAGCTCTGCCCTCAGCCTCCTCTGCTGCAGGCTGCACCCCCCCAGCTCCCTCAGCCTCTCCTCACAGAGACACAGAATCACAGAGTCAGAGTCACAGAACCAGGCAGGGCTGGAAGGCAGCACAAGGAGCAGCCAGTCCCAACCCCCTGCCATGCCCAGGGACACCCTACCCTAGAGCAGGCTGCACACAGCCTCAGCCAGCCTGGCCTCAAACACCTCCAGCCATGGGGCCTCAACCCCTGCCAGCCTGCCCCCAGCCTCCTGCCCTTCAGCTCCTCAGCAGCCACCGCTGCAGCCTCTCCCATCCCCAGTACCTGTTGCAAGGAGCAGCGCAGCCCAGGCAGAGGCTGACACGCACATAAGTACCTGTGTGATCATTCCCCCTCCTCTCCTCCCCCTTCCCTCCCCCTTTAAGCCAAGGGGGGGATGGAGAAAAGAACCCTCGGAGATAATAAGCTGCGCCCCAGCACTGATCCCACTCGCAGCAGCTTGAAAGGAAGCCACCGGAGAGCCGCAGGGGCCCTTTCAGATGCTAATTCCCCTCTGTCCCGGGGAGCAGAGCCCTGCCAGGCTGCGGCAGGACCGAGAGGGACTACACACCATGGCGCATTAGCAGATAAAGCTGGGCTAATCCACAGCCTCGGCTCCTAATCCTGCCCGACAAGCGGCTCGGCGCTTAATGGCTCATTTAATCACTCCTGCAGACACCCAGCCCGCTCCTGGAGGCTTGGTGTGGTCCTCAGGGCAGCCCAGCAGACAGCCAGGGGCAGGGAACTGAGCTGGGGCAGCTCCTGGCAGCCTCTCCTCAGTGCCAGCAGACAGCCAGGGGCAGGACTCTGAGCTGGGGCAGCTCCTGGCAGCCTCTCGTCAGTGCCAGGGGCAGGGCTCTGAGCTGGGACAGCTCCTGACAGCCTCCCATCAGTGCCAGGAGTCAGCCAGGGGTAGGGCTCTGAGCTGGGACAGCTCCTGGCAGCCTCTCCTCAGTGCCAGCAGACAGCCAGGGGCAGGGAACTGAGCTGGGACAGCTCCTGGCAGCCTCTCCTCAGTGCCAGCAGACAGCCAGGGGCAGGGCTCTGAGCTGGGACAGCTCCTGGCAGCCTCTCCTCAGTGCCAGGAGACAGCCAGGGGCAGGGAACTGAGCTGGGACAACTCCTGGCAGCCTCTCATCAGTGCCAGGGGCAGGGCTCTGAGCTGGGACAGCTCCTGGCAGCCTCTCGTCAGTGCCAGGGGCAGGGAACTGAGCTGGGACAGCTCCTGGCAGCCTCTCGTCAGTGCCAGGGGCAGGGCTCTGAGCTGGGACAGCTCCTGGCAGCCTCTCCTCAGTGCCAGGGGCAGGGCTCTGAGCTGGGACAGCTCCTGGCAGCCTCTCCTCAGTGCCAGGGGCAGGGCTCTGAGCTGGGACAGCTCCTGGCAGCCTCTCGTCAGTGTCAGGGGCAGGGCTCTGAGCTGGGACAGATCCTGGCAGCCTCTCGTCAGTGTCAGCAGACAGCCAGGGGCAGGGCAAGGCTGTGATGGTCTGAAACCAAAAGGAGTTCTAAGGTGGAGAGGAGGAAGAGAAGTGGGTCTGAGGGTGGTGGTGACCAGTCCCAGGCTACCAGAGACGTTCCCTGTCTGGCGAGGTTGCAGCCTGGGGCTGTGAGCATCCTGCCCCAGCTGCAGGTGTCCCTGCTGCAGGCAGGTGCCACGGTCCATGGGTTCTGTCCCTGAGGGTGCTCTGCCTAAAAGCAGAGGGGACTCATCCCCTCTGCCCCAAGCAAGCTCCATCCCAGCGCCATCTGCCCAGCTCAGCACCAGGCACTGGATCAACCCACAGCTGGGAGGCAGGAGGTGGCTGCTGGAGGAGCTTTGCTCCAGCAGTCCTGGCTGATGGCAGTGGCTGATGATCTGCGTGGGGATATGAGTGGCCTTGGAGGGGTGAAATTGCTCCCTCCCCCCCATACCCAAGGTCATACTTCAGAGCAGCATCACTCAGCCTGGAGAGCTGAGAGCACAGAGGGACACCCACCCAGGCAGTGACAAACAGCAGACAGGGCCCCCTGGAACTTCAGCCTGCACAGGGAGCACTTCCAGGTGCCTCAGTGAAGTCTCCATCCAGCACAGCACAGACCTGCTGGAGTGGGGCCAGAGGAGCCCCCAGCAGTGCTGGCAGGGCTGGAAGGGCTCTGCTGGGAGGGCAGGCTGAGAGAGTTGGGCTTGGGCAGGCTGCAGAGGAGAAGGCTGCAGGGAGAGCTTCTGGTGGCCTGGCAGTGCTGCAAGGGGCCAGGAGAGAGCTGGGGGCAGAGCTTTGGGCAGGAGCTGCTGTGCCAGACCAAGGGGTGAGGGTTTGGAGTGAGAGAGGGAGGCTGAGAGTGGAGAGAAGGGAGAAATGTTTGAGTGAGGGTGGAGAGAGCCTGTGCCAGGCTGCCCAGAGAGCTGGGAGCTGCCCCATGGCTGGCAGCACTGCAGGGGAGGTTGTTTGGGGCTGTGAGCAGCCTGCCCTGGGTGCAGATGTCCCTGCTGAGTGCAGGGGTTGGGCTAAAAGCCCTTCAGAGGTCCTGTTCCACCCAACCCAACCTCTGCTTCTGTGCTCACAGTGACCTGGGACCCACTGCCCTTAAAGGATGCTCCAGGAAAGGCTGCTCACAGCCTGCCCTGGGTGCAGCTGTGCCTGGGGCTGCTCACAGCCTGCTCTGGGTGCAGCTGTGCCTGGGGCTGCTCACAGCCTGCCCTGGGTGCAGCTGTGCCTGGGGCTGCTCACAGCCTGCTCTGGGTGCAGCTGTGCCTGGGGCTGCTCACAGCCTGCCCTGGGTGCAGCTCTCCCTGCTGAGTGCAGGATGTTTGGGCTGGGTGAGCTCTGGAGGACCCTCCCAAACCTTTCAGTGTCTCCAAGTCATTTTGTTCCCCTCGCCCCAGGAGGTGCTGTGTGCCCCTTGGGGACCTCCACCATTGCCTCCAGCCAGATTCCCAGGCCCATTTTTGGTCAGCATTTGGCCTCCCCATGGCTATTTCACAGCCCCAGGAGACCTGAGGAGCGATGCCATCAGAGCTGCTCTCACTGACAGGTCTTTGCTCCGGGAAAACAAAGACCCACACAGCCCTACCCCAGCTGATGTCACTGAAGCAGAGGATGAAACCTGTCTGGGCACCACTGGCAACCTGAAACCCTTCATTAAACCTCCTCAGCCTCTCTCACCACTCCTCAGGACCGTGGCGTTGGCGACTCATTAGTCCTCGGGCATCAATCACCTCTCCTCTGTGCCCAAGGATCCAATTAGCACCTGGAGGGGATCTAATTAGGGGATTGATTCAGAGGAAATGATTAGCCAGAGAGACTCAGGGGAAGATGAGGAACCCACTTGAGGCCAGCCTGAGTGGGACCGAGGAGAAGCTTTGAGCAGCAAAGGTGAAGGCTAGAAGTGGTCCCACTAGAAGAGGTTGCTCAAAGGACTCATCCAGCCTGGTCCTGGACACCTCTTCAGGGAGGTTGTGGAGCACAGAAGCACAGAATGGGATCAAAGATTCAAAGATCCCATTCTGTGCTTCTGTGCTCCACAACCTCCCTGGGATACCTGTGCCAGGGTCTCAGCACCCTCATCCTGTGCCACCACTCTCACCACCTTAGAGAGTGGTGGTGAATGGTGCCACAGGCAGCTGGCAGCTGGCACTGGTGCTGTGCCCCAGGGAGCAGTGCTGGGCACAGTCCTGGTCAGTGTCTTCAGTGATGCTCTGGAGCAGGGCACTGAGTGCAGCAGCAGTGAGTGTGCAGCTGGCACCAAGCTAGGAGCAGTGTGGAGCTGCTGGAGGGGAGCAGAGCCCTGCAGAGGGACCTGGCCAGGCTGCATGGGTGGGCAGAGGCCAAGGGCATGAGAGTGAAGAAGGCCAAGGGCAGGTTGTGCACTTTGGCCACAGCAAGGCCAAGCAGCACTGCAGGCTGGGGCCAGAGTGGCTGAGAGCAGGCAGGCAGAGAGGGCCCTGGGGGTGCTGTGAGAGAGCAGCTGCAGAGGAGGCATCAGTGCCCAGGTGGGCAGCAGAGCCAGTGGCATCCTGGGCTGGCTCAGGAGCAGTGTGGGCAGCAGCACAAGGGAGGTTCTTGTGCCCACCCCTGTGCTCAGCACTGCTCAGGCCACCCCTGCAGTGCTGTGTCCAGCTCTGGGCTCCTGCATTGCAGAGAGCTGCTGAGGTGCTGGAAGGTGTTGAGAGCAGGGCAGCAAGGCTGGGGAGGGGCCTGGAGCACAGCCCTGTGAGGAGAGGCTGAGGGAGCTGGGGGGGTGCAGCCTGCAGCAGAGGAGGCTGAGGGCAGAGCTGATTGCTGCCTGCAGCTGCCTGCAGGGAGGCTGTAGCCAGGTGGGGTTGGGCTCTGCTGCCAGGCAGCCAGGGTCAGAAGAAGGGCACAGAGGCTGAAGCTGTGGCAGGGCAGGTTGAGGCTGGAGGTGAGGAGGAAGTTGCTGGCAGAGAGAGTGATTGGCACTGGGATGGGCTGCCCAGGGAGGTGGTGGAGTGGCTGTGGCTGGAGGTGTTGCAGCCAAGCCTGGCTGGGGCACTGAGTGCCATGGTCTGGGTGGTTGGGCAGGGCTGGGTGCTAGGCTGGGCTGGGTGAGCCTGGAGCTCTCTGCCAGCCTGCTGGATTCTATTCTATTCTATTCTATTCTATTCTATTCTATTCTATTCTATTCTATTCTATTCTATTCTATTCTATTCTATTCTATGTGAAGGAGACCTACAGGAGGGCTGGGCAGGGACTATTGACAAGGTCCTGTCAGGACAGGAAGAGGAGGAGGAGGAGGAATGGGTTTAGAGTGGCAGAGGGGAGGCTGAAAGTGGATGTGAGGAAGAAGTTGTTTGCAGGGAGGGTGCTGAGACCCTGGCACAGGCTGAGGATGCTGAGCCCCTGGCACAGGTTGAGGGTGCTGAGACCCTGGCACAGGTTACCCAGGGAGGTTGTGGAGCACAGAAGCACAGAATGGGATCAAAGATCCCATTCTGTGCTTCTGTGCTCCACAACCTCCCTGAAGAGGTGTTCAGGACCAGGCTGGATGAGTCCCTTGAGCGACCTCTTCGAGTGGGACCACTTCTGGTTGGCACTGGAAGGAGCTTTGAGGTCCCTTCCCACCTGAACCACTCCATGGCTCTGTGATGCCTGCAGACACTGCCCCACAAACTCCTGATCTGCCTCTGGGGTGCAGGTCCAGGGTGCCCCAGGGACAATCTCTCCCCATAGCTGGTTGGGTTCCCTTGGTGGTGTCAATCATTTCCAAGCCCCTTGCTTGGCAAGAGCTGAGCCCTGGACCCTGGAGAGATGAAGGCCACAAGCCTGCCACACCTGCCTGTTTGCCATCTGTCACTCCACCCCCCGAGGGAATTCCCTCGCTCTGGAAGCTGCATTTTGGCACTGGAAGGGGTCTGGCAGGAGTGGTGCTGGCTGTGGCAGGGAGCAGGGAGCAGGGCAGGAGGAGCTGTGGCTCTCATCTGCCAGCTGAGGCAGGTGAGAGGCTGTTTGGCAGCAGAGTGAGTCGAGTTGTTGTGAGCAGAGTTGTCAGGCATGGCTGAGCACTCCCACGGGAGGACATCAGCTCCAGCAGGCAGGCTGTGCAAGCAGGGGCTGCCTGCAGGCAGCAGCAGAGGGGTCCCTCTTGGCAGCCCTGGGGCTGGAGAGGATGCTGGAGAGAAGGGATCTCTCCAGAGGGGCCTGGGCAGGTTGGAGACCTGGGACCAAGCCAACCTCCTGAGCTTCAGCCAGCCCAAGTACCACATCTCACACCTGGGTCAGGGCAACCCCAAGCACAAACGCAGGCTGGGTGAGGAGGAGGCTCCAGAGCAGCCTGCAGCAGAAGGGCTTGGGGATGCCAGTGGGTGCCAGGCTCCCTCAGGAGCCAGCAGTGGTCACTGGCAGCCCAGAGACAGCTGTGTGCTGGCTGCAGGCAGAGCAGCTGCACTGGAGGGGATTCTGGGCCCTCTCCTCTCCTGCCCTCTCCTCTCCTTTCCTCTCCTCTCCTCTCCTCTCCTCTCCTCTCCTCTCCTCTCCTCTCCTCTCCTCTCCTCTCCTCTCCTCTCCTCTCCTCTCCTCTCCTCTCCTCTCCTCTCCTCTCCTCTCCTCTCCTCTCCTCTCCTCTCCTCTCCTCTCCTCTCCTCTCCTCTCCTCTCCTCTCCTCTCCTCTCCTCTCCTCTCCTCTCCTCTCCTCTCCTCTCCTCTCCTCTCCTCTCCTCTCCTCTCCTCTCCTCTCCTCTCCTCTCCTCTCCTCTCCTCTCCTCTCCTCTCCTCTCCTCTCCTCTCCTCTCCTCTCCTCTCCTCTCCTCTCCTCCCCTCCCCTCCCCTCCCCTCCCCTCCCCTCCCCTCCCCTCCCCAGATGCCACCTCTGCCTCGGTGCCCCCTTGCCAAGCTGTGGCGCAAGCTGTGGCAGTGCCCTCGGTGTGCTCAGCAGCAGGTCTCAGGCAGAGACCTCCCTGCAGCCAGCCCTGGGTGGGAGCTCTGCCCATCAGCTTGGCCCCTGCTAGGGGCAGCCCCCCCTGGCTGTGCCAGCCTGCCCTGGAGGGCAGCAAGTGTCTGAGTGGGCAGGGGCTGGGCTGGGGAGGGACAGTCCTGAGCAGAGGTGTCTCTGTCCCGGCTCAGAGCTGGGTGCCTGGTGAAGACAGCGTCTAAAGGAGACGTGAGACAGGTCTGAGGCACAATGAGGCTCATCCAGAAGCACTTCAAGCTCTCCAGGGCCCTGCAGAGGATGCAATTGCTGCCTCTCCTGCAGGCTGTCAGAGCACAGCACCGGGAGAGAGAGCAGAGTGCAGCACAGTCAGAGCCTGCTGGGGCAGGCTCAGTGGTTGCCTTTTGGAGCCTTGGCCCAGGCTGCTCTGGGCAGTGGTGGAGTCCACACCCCTGCAGGGGTCTGCAGAGCCAGGGAGTCACAGCATGAAGCAGGCTGGGACAGACCTCAGAGGTGATGGAGTCCAACCTGTCCCCTAACAGCTTCTGATCCACTACCCCATGGCACTCAGTGCCCCAGCCAGGCTTGGCTGCAACACCTCCAGCCACAGCCACTCCACCACCTCCCTGGGCAGCCCATTCCAGTGCCAATCACTCTCTCTGACAGCAACTTCCTCCTCACCTCCAGCCTAGACCTGCCCTGGCACAGCTTCAGCCTCTGTGCCCTGCTTCTGGCCCTGGCTGCCTGGCAGCAGAGCCCAACCCCACCTGGCTACAGCCTCCCTGCAGGCAGCTGCAGGCAGCAATCAGCTCTGCCCTGAGCCTCCTCTGCTGCAGGCTGCACCCCCCCAGCTCCCTCAGCCTCTCCTCACAGGGCTGTGCTCCAGGCCCCTCCCCAGCCTTGCTGCCCTGCTCTGGGCACCTCGAGTGCTGTGTCCAGTTCTGGCTCCTCGATTCAAGAGAGATGTTGAGATGCTGGAAGGTGCTCAGTGTCCCTCACCCTCTCACTCCCAGCCCTTGCCCCAAGTCCCTCCCCAGCTCTCCTGCAGCCCTCTCAGGAGCTCTAAGGTCTCCCTGCAGCCTTCTCTTCTCCACCCTCAGCAGCCCCAACTATCCCAGCCTGTCCCCACAGCAGAGGTTCTTCAGCCTCTGCTCATCTCCTCTGGAGCCTCTCCAGCAGCTCCAGGTCCTTCCTTGTGCTGAGGTTGCCCAAAGCTGGAGACAGTGCTGCAGGGGAGGTCTGAGCAGAGGAGAGGAGAGGAGAGGAGTGGAGAGAGGAGAGGGGAGGGGAGGGGAGGGGAGGGGAGGGGAGGGGAGGGGAGGGGAGGGGGAGGGGAGGGGAGGGGAGGGGAAGGGAGGGGAGGGGGAGGGGAGGGGAGGGGAGGGGAGGGGAGGGGAGGGGAGGGGAGGGGAGGGGAGGGGAGGGGAGGGGAGGGGAGGCGACCCTCAGCTGCTGCCTGCCAAGGGGTTGCAGCCCGAGGAGAAAGCTGAGGAATCATCATGGTCCAGCATCATCCTCAGTGTCAGAGGAAGGCTCTGTCCCTTCTCTCTTTGATCCTGATCCCTGAATCCACTCCTGTCTTTGATCCTGATCCCTGAATCCATTTCTCTCTCTGATCCTAATCCCTGAATCCACTCCTGTCTTTCTTTGATCATGAATCCAGTTCCAGAATCCAGACCCTGAACCCAATTCCCTCCTGCTGCTGAGCCCAGTCTGGTGCTTCCCCAGTGCCTGCTCTTAGCATTGGTGGTGCCAACGGTGCCAGCACTGCCACCAGGGGTTGTGCTCCACACTGGTTTGTGTCTCTGCCTCTCTTCCATGGCACTGTTCTTGTTCCACCCCAGCTGGGTTAGTTCCTTTCCCACCCCAGCAACCTTCCTCCCCTTTGGGAAGCCAGAAGGGCTCCACGGAGAGCCTCTGCCCACCACACCTGCTGGGCAGCCCAGCCCTGACCCTTGGCTCTGGGGTGAAGTTCAGCTACCACTCTGCCAGCTGAACCAGCTCACTGAGGCAGACCTGAGGGCAACCTCCTGAGCTCAGAACCTACCACACACAGAGGCAAAAGAGGAGCTGAATTCCTGGAGCCAGCATCCTTGTGCCAAGGCAGGGATGCAGTTAACTGCTGGCACTGCAGCCACGAGGGACCCACCAGGGCTGGTGATATCTTTTCTTCCCCCTTTGCAGCCTGGAACTCAGCCAAGGTAAACCCAATTTGAAGGCAAGCTGCACAGGGATAATTCCCTCCACTGCCATTCATGCACACCTAGAGAGTCCTCAGGGCCTGGGGTTCACCTCTTTGCTCTGCAGCCAGGCAAAGGGGAGCAGGAGGGGGTGGAAAAGGTCACCTCTGGCATCAGAGCTCTGCTTGGCTGCCCCAGGAGGAGGGGCACAGAGGAGGAGGGCACAGCTCACACACCCAGGGGTGGAAAGCTTCATTAGTGGAAGCTCAAATTAAAGCTTACCAGAGGATTGAGAGCAGCTGAAGGGCTGCAGGCTGCAGAGAGCTGCCCTGTGGAGAAGGCCTTGGGGGGTGCTGGGGGTGCAGAGCTGGGTATGGGCTGGCACCCAGCACTGCCAGCATGGAGAGAGCTGTGCCCTGGGGCTGATCCCCAGCAGTGAGGGCAGCAGGGGCAGGGAGGGGATTCTGCCCCACTCTGCTGTGCTCTGCTGAGACCCTCCCTGCAGTGCTGGGGCAGCTCTGGAGGGCTCAGCACAGCACAGGCAGGGACCTGCTGGAGCCCCCAGCAGTGCTGGCAGGGCTGGAAGGGCTCTGCTGGGAGGGCAGGCTGAGAGAGTTGGGCTTGGGCAGGCTGCAGGGGAGAAGGCTGCAGGGAGAGCTTCTGGTGGCCTGGCAGTGCTGCAAGGGGCCAGGAGAGAGCTGGGGACAGAGCTTTGGGCAGGAGCTGTTGTGCCAGGCCAAGGGGTGAGGGTTTGGATTGAGAGAGGGAGGTGGAGAGTGGAGAGAAGGGAGAAATGTTTGAGAGTGAGGGTGGGGAGAGCCTGTGCCAGGCTGCCCAGAGAGCTGGGAGCTGCCCATTCCAGTGCCAATCACTCTCTCTGACAACAACTTCCTCCTCACCTCCAACCTAGACCTGCCCTGGCACAGCTTCAGCCTCTGTGCCCTGCTTCTGCCCCTGGCTGCCTGGCAGCAGAGCCCAACCCCACCTGGCTACAGCCTCCCTGCAGGCAGCTGCAGGCAGCAATCAGCTCTGCCCTCAGCCTCCTCTGCTGCAGGCTGCACCCCCCCAGCTCCCTCAGCCTCTCCTCACAGGGCTCTGCTCCAGGCCCCTCCCCAGCCTTGCTGCCCTGCTCTCAACACCTTCCAGCACCTCAGCAGCTCTCTGCAATGCAGGAGCCCAGAACTGGACACAGCACTGCAGGGGTGGCCTGAGCAGTGCTGAGCACAGGGGTGGGCACAAGAACCTCCCTTGTGCTGCTGCCCACACTGCTCCTGAGCCAGCCCAGGATGCCACTGGCTCTGCTGCCCACCTGGGCACACTGCTGGCATGTGTGACAGTGCCACTTGGGGAAGTGGTTTGATGGCCATGGTGGTGTTGGGTCGGTGGTTGGACTGGGTGATCTGGAAGGCCTTTTGCAACCAAACCTGCCCTCTGCCCCTGTGGTTCTGAGTCCTTTCCTCCCCACCCCAAGCTGCTGGGCTGGGAGCCGGCGGCGCTCGCGGGAGCACATCTGGCTCCGCTCCGCCGCGGCGGCGAGGGGAGGGTCACCAAACGAGGGGCACCTGCCAGAGCTTCCTCCCTCAGATGCCTTCACTCATCTCCTGGGGGAAGCCTAATTTGTGCTGATTAACAGGAGGAGATAATAGGCTCACATTCAGCAAGCGAAACATTGCCTCCCTGAGCGGAGCCAGCCATTAGGCAGCCGCCGCCGCCGCCGGTCAGGAAGCCTGCTCAGAACAGGCCCCTGTGCTAACGAGAAGCTCAGCTGGCAGAGTGCACCACCACTGCTGCACATCACTCTGCTCCAACTGACACCCACCCACACAGCAGCCACCCGTGGAGCCGTCCCCCAGCGCCACCACCCCGGCAGCTCTAACCCCAGGCTCGCAGGAGGAGGAGGAGCGGCGGCGGATCTGGGTGGGTTCCTCTCCCCTCGCAGGGTGTCAGGAGCTGGGAGGTGTTTCTGACACGAGTTCACTCACCTTCTCCTCGTGAAATGAAGGCAGCAATTAAGGCAAATGGCAGCAGGGCAGGCCCTGCAATTTGTAGCTTTGGGATCTGCTGGGAGGGAAGGCAGCGTTGGGTCAAGCGGCAGTCGGAGGTCCGCGGCTCAGGCACCTTCCAGCTCATTTTTCACCCCTGGTAATGAGCAGCAGAGAGCAAGGAGAGAGAGGGAGGAGGGGGGGGGGAGGCAGGGGCAGGAGAAGAGAAGCTGCCTTGGAAGGTAGAGCTTTTGACATTGCTAATCAGGGAGGTGCAGCACAGACTCAGATCCGCCAGAGGAGGTCTCGGAGGGACGCAGAGCCTGGCTGGAGGGGGAGGAAAAGGACAGGAGGCACAACCAGGGCAGAAGGGGTGGTGAAGGGTCCCACTAATGTGTGGGGTCCCCCCGGCTGCACCCTGCCTTCCTGCACCCCACTTTCATCTGTTAATTCTCACCTCTGCCCTTAGAAGCACAGAATCAGTCAGGATTGGAAGACACAGCAAGGATCACCCAGTTCCAGCCCAGGGACACCCTACCCTGTGTCAGCCTGGCCAGAGCCAACCTGCCAGGAGTTCCAGCACTTCCAGGGGTGACTGAGCTCTGCCTGCCTCTCCCACAACTGACAGAGGCCAAGGGCATGAGAGTGAAGAAGGCCAAGGGCAGGTTGTGCACTTTAGCCACAGCAAGCCCAAGCAGCAGTGCAGGCTGGGGCCAGAGTGGCTGAGAGCAGGCAGGCAGAGAGGGCCCTGGGGGTGCTGTGAGAGAGCAGCTGCAGAGGAGGCAGCAGTGCCCAGGTGGGCAGCAGAGCCAATGGCATCCTGGGCTGGCTCAGGAGCAGTGTGGGCAGCAGCACAAGGGAGGTTCTTGTGCCCACCCCTGTGCTCAGCACTGCTCAGGACACACCTGCAGTGCTGTGTCCAGTTCTGGGCTCCTGCATTGCAGAGAGCTGCTGAGGTGCTGGAAGGTGTTGAGAGCAGGGCAGCAAGGCTGGGGAGGGGCCTGGAGCACAGCCCTGTGAGGAGAGGCTGAGGGAGCTGGGGGGGTGCAGCCTGCAGCAGAGGAGGCTGAGGGCAGAGCTGATTGCTGCCTGCAGCTGCCTGCAGGGAGGCTGTAGCCAGGTGGGGTTGGGCTCTGCTGCCAGGCAGCCAGGGACAGAAGCAGGGCACAGAGGCTGAAGCTGTGCCAGGGCAGGTCTAGGCTGGAGGTGAGGAGGAAGTTCCTGGCAGAGAGAGTGATTGGCACTGGAATGGGCTGCCCAGGGAGGTGGTGGAGTGGCTGTGGCTGGAGGTGTTGCAGCCAAGCCTGGCTGGGGCACTGAGTGCCATGGTCTGGGTGGTTGGGCAGGGCTGGGTGCTAGGCTGGGGCTGGGTGAGCCTGGGGGTCTCTGCCAGCCTGCTCACTCCTATGCTCCTGGGGGGACGAGATCCAGGGGGTCTGGAGCCATCTTCCTCACGGATCCACTCCAACCACCTTTGTCCCTTTGCTCTTGACTCTTCCTCCCCTCCCACGGAGAGGCTGACTTGAGCTTTGCTTTTGTTTCGTGTGGGGTGTTTTTTTTTTTGCCCATAAAATACCTGAATTTGTTCCAATTCTCCTATTTGCAGGTGTTCTGTGGGCAGGGGGCCGGGGGGGTGGACCTCCTCTTCCCCACACCCACCTGAGCTGGGCTGCTGTGTGCATCTGTGGGTGGATCTTTCCCCTTTGTGGTTGGGTTTTCTTTTTGGGGGGGTGTTTAGTTGGTTCTTTTCCCTCCCTCTCCAGCTGGTGCCTTCTCTGTGCTTCTTTTCCTCTCTCCCCTAGCATTCAGTTTTCACAGAGCACATCACCAGATAATAGCTCCTGAAGTTCTCTAAGTGGTCCAGTGGGGCTCTTGGGTAAATGTTCCCCACTCTGGCAGGCGAAGCTGCGCCGGGAGCACAGCTCCAGCTGGGGGCTGGGTGGCACTCAGGGTGCAAGGAGTTGCTGAGCCTCTGATGGGACCCAGAGTGGGGGGACAAAAAGAGGCATCCCTCAGGATAAGGGAGAGGTGAAGAGGACAGCAAGATCAGGGCAGGACTCCTCTGAAAGGCAGCAGAAATTGGATTGCTGAAGGAGCAGTCAAATGGCTCTGAGAGGGCTTCGCCCTGGTGGTGGTGACCTACAGCCAGCAGGGTTCTGGCTGGGTGGGCATAGAGAGTCAGAGAGCCAGGCAGGCTGGCAGAGAGCTCCAGGCTCAGCCAGCCCCAAACTAGCACCCAGCCCTGCCCAACCAACCAGACCACGGCACTAAGTGCCCCAGCCAGGCTTGGCTGCAACACCTCCAGCCACAGCCACTCCACCACCTCCCTGGGCAGCCCATTCCAGTGCCAATCACTCTCTCTGACAACAATTTCCTCCTCACATCCAGCCTAGACCTGCCCTGGCACAGCTTCAGCCTCTGTGCCCTGCTTCTGGCCCTGGCTGCCTGGCAGCAGAGCCCAACCCCACCTGGCTACAGCCTCCCTGCAGGCAGCTGCAGGCAGCAATCAGCTCTGCCCTGAGGCTCCTCTGCTGCAGGCTGCACCCCCCCAGCTCCCTCAGCCTCTCCTCACAGGGCTCTGCTCCAGGCCCCTCCCCAGCCTTGCTGCCCTGCTCTCAACACCTTCCAGCACCTCAGCAGCTCTCTGCAATGCAGGAGCCCAGAGCTGGACACAGCACTGCAGGGGTGTCCTGAGCAGTGCTGAGCACAGGGGTGGGCACAAGAGCCTCCCTTGTGCTGCTGCCCACACTGCTCCTGAGCCAGCCCAGGATGCCACTGGCTCTGCTGCCCACCTGGGCACCCTCCTCCTGGTGCATCCCAGCAGCTGTTTGGGCTCTCTGGGCTGGCAGTGCCACAAGCAGACAGTGGCTGCCTCCCATCACCAATCAGCTCAGGGAGGGAGCTCTCTGCTCCACTCCACCCTGGCCACAGCAGGCACCTCTAAGAACAAAGCCCCGGGGCCAGCTGATCCCAGCCCCCCACCCCTCACCCCCGGGCTCTGAGACGCTGCTGTCACAGGCACAGGAGCAAGCCAGCCATAAACATAACTTATGCTGCTATTCAGATGACCCCAGGAGGCTGCCAGCCCTACCCGGGGAAGACAGCAATGTTTATTCATGGCCCTTTCGCTGCTGCCAGCCCCTCAGACACATTAATCCACAGCTTAGCATAAGGCAGGGGGGGGATGTCCACCCCCACCCCCCAGGGGTAGGAGCAGGAGGCCTGGGAGGAATCTGATTACCCAGAGCTGGACAGCAGCATCCCGAGCTCAGCCCAGCATCCGAGACAGACCTGAAGCAACCCAGAGCTCAGCTTCAGGAGTCACAGAATCACACCCCCCCACACACACAAACCACCCAAACCCCACCCAAACCCCACCCAAACCCCACCCAAACCCCACCCAAACCCCACCTAAACCCCACCCAAACCCACATCTCTGAGGGCTTCATTTTTCCAAACTCTCTTCAAAGGGACTGCAATCAGCAGCCTGCCTGTGGCTCCTTCTGCCCTGCAGAGAATCCCTCCCCCACCACCACCAACACCACCACCACCACTACCAACACCACCAACACCAATACCAACACCACCAACACCACCAAAACCACCAACACCAATACCAACACCACCAACACCACCAACACCACTACCACCACCACCAACACCACCACCACCAACACCACCAACACCACCACCACCACCACCACTACCAACACCACCAACACCACCAACACCACTACCAACACCACCACCACCACCACCAAAACCACCAACACCAATACCAACACCACCAACACCACTACCACCACCACCAACACCACCACCACTACCAACACCACCAACACCACTACCAACACCACCACCACTACCAACACCACCAACACCACCAAAACCAACAACACCACCAACAGCACTGCCAACACCACCAGCACCACTACCAACACCACTACCAACACCACCACCAACAACACCACCACCACCACTACCAACACCACCAACACCACCAACACCAATACCAACACCACCACCACCAACACCACCACCACTACCAACACCACCACCACCACTACCAACACCACCAACACCACTACCAACACCACCACTACGAACACCACCAACACCACCAACACCACCAACACCACCCCTGCTGCAGTGCTGGGGCAGCTCTGGAGGGCTCAGCTCAGCTCACAGCTCTTGGAGCAGGGACAGAGGAAGGCACAGCAGTGCTGAGGCAGCTCACCATGGGCAGGGACTTGGTGGGTGAGAGGGGTACAGAGCTGGGCATAGGCTGGCACCCAGCACTGCCAGCACGGAGCCAGCTGTGCCCTGGGGCTGATCCCCAGCAGTGTGGGCAGCAGGGGCAGGGAGGGGATTCTGCCCCACTCTGCTCTGCTCTGCTGAGACCCTCCCTGCAGTGCTGGGGCAGCTCTGGAGGGCTCAGCACAGCACAGGCAGGGCTCTGCTGGAGCCCCCAGCAGTGCTGGCAGGGCTGGAAGGGCTCTGCTGGGAGGGCAGGCTGAGAGAGTTGGGCTTGGGCAGGCTGCAGGGGAGAAGGCTGCAGGGAGAGCTTCTGGTGGCCTGGCAGTGCTGCAAGGGGCCAGGAGAGAGCTGGGGACAGAGCTTTGGGCAGGAGCTGTTGTGCCAGGCCAAGGGGTGAGGGTTTGGAGTGAGAGAGGGAGGCTGAGAGTGGAGAGAAGGGAGAAATGTTTGAGAGTGAGGGTGGGGAGAGCCTGTGCCAGGCTGCCCAGAGAGCTGGGAGCTGCCCCATGGCTGGCAGCACTGCAGGGGAGGTTGTTTGGGGCTGTGAGCAGCCTGCTCTGGGTGCAGATGTCCCTGCTGAGTGCAGGGTGGGGGTGAGCTGGATGAGCTCTGGAGCTCCCTTTCCAGCCCAGATCATTCCATGCTCTATCATTGCCCCTGTCAGGGGTGGAAGGACTTAGTGAGAGTGGTGAGAGGCTGGCATGGGTTGCCCAGGGAAGTGGTTGAGGCCCCATGGCTGGAGGTGTTTGAGGCCAGGCTGGCTGGGGCTGTGGGCAGCCTGCTCTAGGGTAGGGTGTGCCTGGGCATGGCAGAGCAGCCTGCTCTGGGTGCCAGGTGGGGCTTTGGCCTGGGTGAGCCTTGGAGGTCACTTCCATCGCAACCCATTTCTCCAATGGCTCCAGTCAGAGGATCCCTGCACAAGCCCCTAGCCAGTCCTGGTTTCATAGAGGGACAGGCTGCTTTTGGGTGGCAGAGATGTTTCAGGATCCTCAAGCCCAGGCATTAAGGCATCACTGCCAGGACCACCCTGAACCATGCCCCTCAGCACCACATCCGCACAGGTCCAAACCCCTGCGGGGACGGGGGACTCCATTTGCTCTGCTTCACAGAGCATCCCTGGCAGCCTGCACTGCCAAATGCCAACAGTGCCAGCTCCAAGAGGACTCCTTCATCCTCTTCTGAGCTCCTCCACTCATTTTCCCCTGGGGTCTGCTCTGTCAGGTGGAGTTAAGCAGCGCTGGAGCTGCGCTCTCTTGGCTGGCCCAAGCGCCCGCCGCAGCGCTGAGCGCTTTGCACCCCCGCCCCCAGGACGCTCAGCCTGCCAACAGGGGGAGGCCTCCCCTCCTGCAGGAGGGGTGGTGTGCAGGGGGGGGCAGCAAGCACAGAACCAGGCCCTCAGGTGCTGACCTCAACGGATCTTTGAGGCTGAGAGCTGAGACTCGTTTCCAGGGCAGCTGACCTGAGTGGCAGTGACAAGGCAGGCGGCGTCCGCCGCCCTGGCAGCCACCTCGCTTGCCACCACCTATCCAGCTCCCTCCCGTGGGGGATTGGGCTGTCAGAAACCTTCAGCTGCCAGCCCTCAGGGCAGGTCGACAGCTCTGGTGTCAGGAGTGGATTTAGGCGGTGGCAGGTGAAGAGCAGGGAGGGGAAATCTCCCGGGGGAAGCATCGCGGAGCTGCCGCACACGGAGAGTCCCCCCCCAGCAGCCACTGGGCAGCCCAGGGAGCAGCAGCCCCCTGGCCCTGCCTCTGCTGGGGCCAGGAGATGCTGTGCCTTGGAATCATGGGGTTGTTGTGGCTGGGTGAGACCTCTCAGACCACCCAGCACAGCCTCTCAGACCAACCTTTCAGACCACCCAGCACAACCTTTGAGACCACCCAGCACAACCTTTGAGGCCACCCAGTCCAACCTTTGAGACCACCCAGCCCAACCTTTCAATCCAACCTCTCAGACCACCCAGCCCAACCTCTCAGCCCAACCTCTCAGACCACCCAGTCCAACCTTTGAGACCACCCAGCATAACCTTTGAGACCACCCAGCCCAACCTCTCAGACCACCCAGCCTGACCTCTCAGACCACCCAGCCCAACCTCTCAGACCACCCAGCCCAACCTCTCTGACCACCCAGCCCAACCTCTCAGACGAACCTCTCAGACCACCCAGCCCAACCTCTCAGCCCAACCTCTCAGACCACCCAGCCCAACCTCTCAGCCCAACCTCTCAGACCACCCAGCCTGACCTCTCAGACCACCCAGCCCAACCTCTCAGACCACCCACCCCAACCTTTCAGTCCAACCTTTGAGACCACCCAGCCAACCTCTCAGACCACCCAGCACAACCTTTGAGACCACCCAGCCCAATCTTTCAGTCCAACCTCTCAGACCACCCAGCCCAACCTCTCAGACCACCCAGCCCAACCTCTAACCCAGCTCTGCCAGCTCACTGCTCAGCCATGTCCCCCAGCACCACAGCTACACATCCTCCCAGGGATGGAGACTCCACCACAGCCCTGGGTAGCCTGGGGCAGACCTTGGCAGCTCTTTCCATGCAGAAATCATTCCTTATGTGCAACCTTAACCTCTTCTGACTGCACCAGGGCAGGGTCAGGCTGGCTGTCAGGCAGAAGTTGTTCCCAGCAGGAGTGATTGGCACTGGAATGGGCTGCCCAGGGAGGTGGTGCAGTGGCTGTGCCTGGAGGTGTCTGAGAGGAGGCTGCATGAGGCACTCAGTGCCCTGGAGTAGTGAATCAGTGTTGGGTGCTAGGTTGGACTCAATGATCCCAGAGGTCTGTCCCAACCTGTGACTCTGTGACACCACTCGAGGCCATTTCCTCTTCTCCCACTGCTTGCTCCCTGGGAGCAAAGACCAACCCCCACCTGACTCCAGCCTCCTCTCAGAGAGCCAGGAAGAGTCTCCCCTCAGCCTGCTCTTCTCCAGGCTGAACGACCCCAGGCCCTTCAAGCTGCTCCTCACAGGACCTGTGCTCTAGGCTTGGTGAGAGCTGCAGTGGTTTTACTGCTCCCAAATGCATAAACATATCCAACAAGGACACCAAACCATGAAGCCTTTGCAGTCTCCACAGCCCAGTGCCAGGAGTTTAAACAGGGACAAGTGCCCCTGCCAGGCTCTCTCCACTCTCACTCAAGTCCTTCCACCTCTGGCAGGAGCAATGGTAGAGCATGAAATGATCTGGGTTGGAAAGGGAGCTCCAGAGCTGGTCCAGCTCACCCCCACCCTGCACTCAGCAGGGAGAGCTGCACCCAGGGCAGGCTGCTCACAGCCCCAAACAACCTCCTGGAGCATCCTCTAAGGGCAGTGGGTCCCAGGTCACTGTCAGCACAGAATCAGAGGTTGGGTTGGGTGGAACAGGACCTCTGAAGGGCTTTTAGCCCAACCCCTGCACTCAGCAGGGACATCTGCACCCAGGGCAGGCTGCTCACAGCCCCAAACAACCTCCCCTGCAGTGCTGCCAGCCATGGGGCAGCTCCCAGCTCTCTGGGCAGCCTGGCACAGGCTCTCCCCACCCTCACTCTCAAACATTTCTCCCTTCTCTCCACTCTCCACCTCCCTCTCTCACTCCAAACCCTCACCCCTTGGCCTAGCCCTGCCCAAAGCTCTGTCCCCAGCTCTCTCCTGGCCCCTTGCAGCACTGCCAGGCCACCAGAAGCTCTCCCTGCAGCCTTCTCCCCTGCAGCCTGCCCAAGCCCAACTCTCTCAGCCTGCCCTCCCAGCAGAGCCCTTCCAGCCCTGCCAGCACTGCTGGGGGCTCCAGCAGAGCCCTGCCTGTGCTGTGCTGAGCCCTCCAGAGCTGCCCCAGCACTGCAGGGAGGGTCTCAGCAGAGCAGAGCAGAGTGGGGCAGAATCCCCTCCCTGCCCCTGCTGCCCTCACTGCTGGGGATCAGCCCAGGGCATAGCTCTCTCCATGCTGGCAGTGCTGGGTGCCAGCCTATGCCCAGCTCTGCACCCCCAGCACCCCCCAAGGCCTTCTCCACAGGGCTGCTCTCTGCAGCCTGCAGCCCTTCAGCTGCTCTCAATCCTCTGGTAAGCTTTAATTTGAGCTTCCACTAATGAAGCTTTCCACCCCTGGGTGTGTGAGCTGTGCCCTCCTCCTCTGTGCCCCTCCTCCTGGGGCAGCCAAGCAGAGCTCTGATGCCAGAGGTGTCATTTCCAGCCTTTTCCCCCCTCCCCATCCCGTGCTGACACTGGGGGCTGCCCTGCCCCAGGTGCAAGCCCTTGCCCTCAGCCTGCTTGAGCCTCAGGAGGTCCATCCCCAGCATCTGTGCACCCCTCCCTACCCAGGCTGACACAGAGGACACCAAAGGACAAATCATCCCTCCCTCCTCCATCAAAATTCAAGTGTCCCTATCAGCATAATTGAGTCCTGAGCTCCACAGCATCCTCTAGACCAGCTCTGAAGCCATGATTTAAAGGCCTGGCAGTGATGGAGAAAGCCCCTCATAGCCCCAGGTCAATTATCCCAACAGTTAATTGCATTCATTGTTAAAGTCCTGCACATCATTTTTGGCTCAATTCATCTCAGCTTGGCTCCCAAGCTGTGGTTCTTGACCCTTTCAGCCTCAGAGCCTGAGACAACAGGAGGTTGGCTTCTGCCTCCCAGCACAGATGAGGACTGCAGGCAAGGAGGGGGGTAAAAAGAGTCAGAACAGAGCAAAAAGCTGCTCTCCAACCCCCCCCTCCAGCCCCCTCCATGCTTCAGTCGGGGACTAGAGCACATCCCTGTGAGCCAGCAGTGTGCCCAGGTGGGCAGCAGAGCCAGTGGCATCCTGGGCTGGCTCAGGAGCAGTGTGGGCAGCAGCACAAGGGAGGCTCTTGTGCCCACCCCTGTGCTCAGCACTGCTCAGGCCACCCCTGCAGTGCTGTGTCCAGCTCTGGGCTCCTGCATTGCAGAGAGCTGCTGAGGTGCTGGAAGGTGTTGAGAGCAGGGCAGCAAGGCTGGGGAGGGGCCTGGAGCAGAGCCCTGTGAGGAGAGGCTGAGGGAGCTGGGGGGGTGCAGCCTGCAGCAGAGGAGCCTGAGGGCAGAGCTGATTGCTGCCTGCAGCTGCCTGCAGGGAGGCTGTAGCCAGGTGGGGTTGGGCTCTGCTGCCAGGCAGCCAGGGACAGAAGCAGGGCACAGAGGCTGAAGCTGTGCCAGGGCAGGTCTAGGCTGGCTGTGAGGAGGAAGTTGCTGGCAGAGAGAGTGATTGGCACTGGAATGGGCTGCCCAGGGAGGTGGTGGAGTGGCTGTGGCTGGAGGTGTTGCAGCCAAGCCTGGCTGGGGCACTGAGTGCCATGGTCTGGGTGGCTGGCCAGGGCTGGGTGCTAGGCTGGGCTGGCTGAGCCTGGAGCTGTCTGCCAGCCTGCTTGATAAGTATACAATAAAACTTTTGGTTCAGGTTTGTGACTTTGATTTGGTGTTTGGTTTTGTTTTTGGTTCCACTTTGAATATGGAGAGTTCCAGAACCATTTTGTCCATCAGAGGATTGCAGTGTGGTGGGGAGGGAGCTCTGCAGATCACCTGCTAAAAGCAGGGCACCCACAGCAGCACAGTGGCCAGGGGGGTGGTGTTGGAAGCTCTCCATACAAGGAGACTCCACAGCCTCTCAGGGCAGCCTGCTCCAGGCCCCCTCCAGCACCCTCACAGCAAACAGCTTCTCCTCCTGCTCAGCTGGCACCTCCTGGGTGCCACTTTGTGCCCACTGCCCCTTGTGCTGTGCCTGGGCACCTCTGCCAACAGCCTGGCCCCAGCCTCTTGTCCCCCACAGCTCCTCTGTCTCTTCTGAGCACTGCTCAGCTCCCCTCTGGGGAACCTCCTGGGTGCCACTCTATGCCCATTGCCCCTTGTGCTGTGCGTGGGCACCACTGGGCAGAGCCTGGCCCCAGCCTCTTGCCCCCTACAGCTCCTCTGTCTCTTGCTGAGCACTGCTCAGATGCCCTCTGGAGCTGCTCCTCTGCAGGCTCTCAGCCTCAAGGCTCTCAGCCATTGCTCCTCACAGAGCTGCTCCAGGACCCCTCCTCGGCAGCTTCACAGCCTCCTCCCCAGGAGTCTCTCCAGCAGTTCCCTGTTGTGTCTTGAACTGCCTGATCCAGACTCATCTCTCTCTACTGAAGCTTCCTGCAGTGCTCTGACTAAAACTCCTCTTTATCATCCCTCCACCCACCAGGAGAGGTGGTTGGGCTGATTTCCACACCTCTGGCAGCACCAATCCCTTTATCTCTACGTATCTATACGTACCAGTGACAAAACTGTGGACTGAACTGGTGCCAAGGGAGCATTAGGAGAGATTTCTTCACTGCAGGAGTGTGCAGGGATTGGCAGAGGCTGCCCTGGCAGGTGGTGGAGTCTCCATGGTTGGAGGTGTTGAAGACCAGCAGGGGCAAGGCTCCATGGCCATGGTAGTGTTGGGGTGGCAGTTGGGACTGAGGACCTGAGAGGCCTTTAGCAACCCAAACCAAGGTTTTTGGTGTGGTTCAGCTCAGGGGGTCACACCACTGCCTCTGGAGATCCTCTTATCCTCTTGCCTTGGGTGCAGAGCAGATTGCACACCCCCAACCCCAGCAGCCCTTCCCAAAGGCCTCCCAGGGCAGGCTCCGACTCCCTCCCTTCCGAGTCCATTTCACTTCCTCTCCTCTCCTCTCCTCTCCTCTCCTCTCCTCTCCTCTCCTCTCCTCTCCTCTCCTCTCCTCTCCTCTGAGGAGAGGCTGAGGGAGCTGGGGGGGTGCAGCCTGCAGCAGAGGAGGCTGAGGGCAGAGCTGATTGCTGCCTGCAGCTGCCTGCAGGGAGGCTGTAGCCAGGTGGGGTTGGGCTCTGCTGCCAGGCAGCCAGGGGCAGAAGCAGGGCACAGAGGCTGAAGCTGTGCCAGGGCAGGTCTAGGCTGGATGTTGTTAGGAAGTTGTTGTCAGAGAGAGTGATTGGCACTGGAATGGGCTGCCCAGGGAGGTGGTGGAGTGGCTGTGGCTGGAGGTGTTGCAGCCAAGCCTGGCTGGGGCACTGAGTGCCATGGTCTGGGTGGTTGGGCAGGGCTGGGTGCTAGGCTGGGCTGGGTGAGCCTGGAGCTCTCTGCCAGCCTGGTTAAGTCTGTGACTCTATGCTTCTGTGATTCCATGGTTCTATGATTCAATGATTCCAGGATTCCATGATTCCATGCTTCTATGATTCTATGCTTCTATGACTCCATGATTCATGCTTCTATACATCTATTATTCTATGATTCTGTGCTTCTATGATTCCTTGATTCCATGTTTCCATGATTCTATGATTCTATGATTCTATGATTTCATGTTTCCATTATTTAATGATTCCATGATTCCTTGATTCTATGCATCTATGCTTCCATGCATCTATGCTTCCATGCTTCCTTGATTCCTTGATTCCATGATTCTATGATTCCATGATTCCTTGATTCTATGCATCTATGCTTCCATGCTTCCTTGATTCCATGATTCCCTGTTTCCATGATTCTATGATTCCATGATTCTATGATTCTATGATTTCATGTTTCCATGATTTAATGATTCCATGATTCCTTGATTCTATGCATCTATGTTTCCATGCATCTATGCTTCCATGCTTCCTTGATTCCTTGATTCCATGATTCTATGATTCCATGATTCTATGATTCCATGATTCCTTGATTCTATGCATCTATGCTTCCATGCATCTATGCTTCCATGCTTCCTTGATTCCATGATTCCATGATTCTATGATTCCATGATTCTATGATTCCATGATTCCTTGATTCTATGCATCTATGCTTTCATGCATCTATGCTTCCATGCTTCCTTGATTCCATGATTCCATGATTCCATGATTCCTTGATTCTATGCATCTATGCTTCCATGCATCTATGCTTCCATGCTTCTATGATTCCATGATTCCATGCTTCCATATTTCCATGCTTCTATGATTCCCTGATGCCATGTTTCCATGATTTCATGCTTCTATGCTTCCTTGGTGCCATGATTCCATACTGCCATGATTCCATGCTTCCATGATTCAATGCTTCCATGCTTCTGTGATTCCTTGATTCTGTGATTCCATGATTCCATGCTTCCATGGTGCCATGTTTCCATGCTTCCATGCTTCCTTGATTCCATGATTCTATTCTGCCATGATTCCATGCTTCCATGATTCAATGCTTCCATGCTTCTGTGATTCCTTGATTCTGTGTTTCCATGTTTCCATGCTTCCATGCTTCCTTGATTCCATGATTCTATTCTGCCATGATTCCATGCTTCCATGATTCAATGCTTCCATACTTCTGTGATTCCTTGATGTCATGATTCAATAATCCCATGCCTCTGTGATTCCTTTATTCCATGTTTTCATGATTCCATGTTTCCTTGATTCCATCATGCTTCCTTGATTTCATGATTCCATGCTTCTATGATTCCATGCTTCTATAATTCCTTGATACCATGATCCAATGATCCTATGATTCCACATTTCCATGTTTCTATGACTCCATGCTTCCATTCTTCCTTGGTGCCATGATTCTATGCTTCCTTGATTCCATGATTCATTGATGCCATGACTCAATGATTCCATGATTCTCTGATTCCATGCTTCCATGATTCTATGATTGCTTGATACCATGATTCAGTGATTCCATGCTTCCATGATTCCATGATTCTCTGATTCCATGCTTCTATGCTTCCTTGATTCCATGATACTGTGATTCCGTGCTTCCATGATTCCATGCTTCAATGCTTCTATGATTCCTTGATGCCATGATTCTATGATTCTGTGATTCTGTGATTCCTTAATGCCATGATTCCATACTTCCATGATTCCATGATTCCATGCTGCTATGATTCCATGCTTCCATGTTTCCATGTTTCAATGATTCCATGCTTCCACAATTCAATGCTTCCATGCTTCTAAGATTCCTTGATGCCACTATTCAATGATTCCATGATTCTCTGATGACATGATTCCATGCTTCCATGATTTAGTGCTTCCATGTTTTTATGATTGTGTGATTCCATGATTCCATGATTCTCTGATTCCATTCTTCCATTATTCCATGATGCTCTGATTCCATGCTTCCATGCTTCCTTGATTCCATGATTCCATGATTCTATGATTCCATGCTTCCATGATTCCATGCTCCCATCCTTCTATGATTCCTTGATGCCATGATTCCATGCTTCCATGATTCCATGCTTCCATGCTTCCTTGATTCCATGATTCCATGATTCTGATTCCGTGCTTCCATGATTCCATGCTCCCATCCTTCTATGATTCCTTGATGCCATGATTCCATGCTTCCATGATTCCATGCTTCCATGCTTCCTTGATTTCATGATTCAATACTTCCATGCTGCTATGATTCCTTGATGCCATGATTCAATGACTCCATGATTCTCTGATGCCATGATTCCATGCGTCCATGATTTAGTGCTTCCATGCTTCTATGACTGTGTGATTCCATGATTCCACGATTCCATGATTCTCTGATTCCATGCTTCCATGCTTCATTGATTCCATGCTCCCATGATGCTATGATTCCATGATTCTCTGATTCCATGCTTCTATGCTTCCTTGATTCCATGCTTCCATGATTCATTGATTCCGTACTTCCATGATTCCATGCTTCCATGCTTCTATGATTCCTTGATGCCACGATTCAATGATTCTGTGATTCTGTGATTCCTTAATGCCATGATTCCATGCTTCCATGCTTCCATGATTCCATGTTTCTATGATTCCATGCTTCCATGTTTCCATGTTTCTATGATTCCATGCTTCCATGATTTAGTGCTTCCATGCTTCTATGATTGTGTGATTCCATGATACCATGATTCTCTGATTCCCTTCTTCCATGCTTCCATGATTCTCTGATTCCATGCTTCCATGCTTCCTTGATTCCATGATTCCATGATGCTATGATTCTGTGCTTCCATGCTTCCATGTTTCCATGTTTCTATGATTCCATGCTTCCACGATTCAATGCTTCCATGCTTCTATGATTCCTTGATGCCACGATTCAATGATTCCATGCTTCCATGATTTAGTGCTTCCATGCTTCTATGACTGTGTGATTCCATGATTCCATGATTCTCTGATTCCATGCTTCCATGTTTCCTTGATTCCATGATTCCGTGATGCTATGATTCTCTGATTCCATGTTTCCATGATTCCACGATTCCATGATGCTATGATTCCATGATTCTCTGATTCCATGTTTCCATGCTTCCTTGATTCCATGATTCCACGATTCCATGATGCTATGATTCCATGCTCCCATGATTTAGTGCTTCCATGCTTCTGTGATTGTGTGATTCCATGATTCCATGATTCTCTGATTCCATGTTTCCATGTTTCCATGATTCCATGATTCCATGATTCCATGATGCTATGATTCCATGCTCCCATGATTTAGTGCTTCCATGCTTCTGTGATTGTGTGATTCCATGATTCCATGATTCCCTGATTCCATGCTTCTATGCTTCCTTGATTCCATGATTCCATGATGCTATGATTCCGTGCTTCCATGATTCCATGCTTCCATGCTTCTATGATTCCTTGATGCCATGATTCCATGCTTCCATGATTCCTTGATGCCATGATTCTCTGATGCCATGATTCTCTGATGCCATGATTCCATGCTTCCATGATTCTCTGATGCCATGATTCCATGCTTCCATGATTCCTTGATGCCATGATTCTCTGATGCCATGATTCCATGATTCCATGATGCAATGATTGCTTGATGCCATGACTCAATGCTTCCATGCTGCTATGCTTCCTTGATGCCATGATTCTCTGATGCCATGATTCCATGATTCTCTGATGCCATGATTCCATGCTTCCATGATGCAATGATTGCTTGATGCCATGACTCAATGATTCCATGCTTCCATGATTCTCTGATGCCATGATTCCATGCTTCCATGATTCCTTGATGCCATGATTCCATGCTTCCATGATGCAATGATTGCTTGATGCCATGACTCAATGCTGCCATGCTGCTATGCTTCCTTGATGCCATGACTCAATGATTCCATGCTTCCCTGCTTCCATGACCGTGGAGGGCCACACGAGAGCGAGCAGGCAGAGGAGAGGACAGGAGGACTGCTCCGAGCTTCCCGGCTGAGGCTCCTCTGCCACTCCAGCACTTCTCCACTTCGCTGCCGCCGCTGGCAGTGCTGTTCCAGCAGAGTGAATCTTCCTCCTGGGGCAGAAGTTTCCCTTCTCCTCCTACAGCAAAACAACCCCCAACAACCAAACCCCCCCAGCTGAGCCACACCAGGCAGGCAAACGCTGCACTTTGCAGTGGCAGTGGCTCAAAGGGCATCTGGCAGCTGCAGGAGTTCAGTCTCACATCGTTGGTGCTCCAGCAAGGCTCTGGCCAGCCCCCAGCTCACTGCCCCAGCTGCTCCCCCCTGGAGCTGCTGGAGTGGGGGTAAGGGATGGCTCCTTTGAGAATCAGCAAGCCAAGCAGAGCCAGGTTGCAGTCTGGGGTCTTTCCACCTTAGCCTGGATTGAAATGCCACCAGCTCTCTGTCCTCAGGCCTGTGCTACACCACATCCTGGTCTCCCAGCTGGTGACACAGGGGTTACAGGGGTGGGGACTACTGGAGGGGTAAAGAAGTGGCTTGGTGGCCACACCCAAGGAGTGGCTGGGGACCACTGGATGGGTACAGAAGTGGCTTGGTGGCAGCACCCAAAGAGTGGCTGTCAATGGCTCCATGGCCAAGTGCAGGCAGTGACAAGCAGAGTCCCACAGGGATCAGTCCTAGGGCCAGGCTGGTTCAACCTCCTTGTGGGTGCCATGGGCAGAGGCACTGAATGCAGCCTCAGCAGGTTTGCTGCCCACACCAAGCTGTGTGGTGCTCAGCCAGGCTGGAGGGCAGGATCCATCCAGAGGGAGCTGCACAGGCTGCAGAGGTGGGCACAAGCCAAGCTCAGGAGGTGCAACAAGAGCAAGGGCAAGGTCCTGCAGCTGGCTGGAGGCAATGCCAAGCACCAATGCAGGCTGGGCAGGGCCAGGCTGCAGAGCAGCCCTGAGCAGAGGCACTTGGGGGTGCTGGGGGAGGAGAAGCTCAGCAGGAGCCAGCAGTGTGCACTTGCAGCCCAGAGAGCCAAGCAGAGCCTGGGCTGCAGCAGCAGCAGTGTGGCCAGCAGGGCCAGGGAGGGGATTCTGCCCCTCTGCTCTGCTCTGCTGAGAGCCCACCTGGAGCTGTGCCTGGGATTGCACTGACCCAGGTGCAGGACCTTACACTTGGCCTTGTTGAATGCCATGAGGTTGGCCTGGGCACACCTCTCCAGCCTGCCCAGGCCCCTCTGGGTTGCTCCCTGCCAGAGGTCTCCTCCACCCTGCACCGCTGTGCCCTTGAGCGCCGCATCTCGACCCGCCCGCATCCAATCCTCTGTCCATCCATCAGCAGCTGATGCCAGCTCGACCCCCAAGCTGAAGAAAGCACAAACCCAACCTGCCTTTAGCAGCTGAGCTCTTCTGAGCCCCCGGAGGAGATGAATATTCTGCCTGTGTTAGCCAGCTCCACCCACTCAGAGTTTGTTCTGCGCCACCTGCGGGGAAAGGTTTCCCTTGCTTGTCAGGCTCCAGGTGAGTTCAGGCAGATCTGGTTGCTTTCTGCTCTGTTCCTCCCAGCAGATGCTGCAGTAGAGGGGTTAATGCCAGGGGTTACCACAGACTAAATAGGAAATAGACTGAGCAACACTTTAACTTATCAAATCCAATAGCAGGCAGCAGGGGGACATGAATGCATTGACTGCATCCAGTGCTGGAGCCCCTGGGACAAGAGGGCTGTGGAGATGCTGGCAGGGGTCCAGAGCAGGGCCAGGAGGATGCTCAGAGGGCTGCAGCAGCTCTGCTGTGAGCACAGCCTGAAAGAGTTGGGGCTGTGCAGGCTGCAGCAGAGGAGGCTCCCAGGGGACCTTCTTGTGGCCTTGCAGCATCTGAAGGGGGCTCCAGAAAAGCTGGGGAGGGACTTTTGAGGGTGTGAGGGAGTGGCAGGAGTGGGGGGAATGGATCAGAGCTGGAGGTGGGGAGAGTGAGGCTGGAGGTGAGGAGGAAGTTGTTGGTGATGAGAGTGGTGAGAGGCTGGAATGGGTTGCCCAGGGAGGTGGTTGAGGCCCCATGGCTGGAGGTGTTTGAGGCCAGGCTGGCTGAGGCTGTGTGCAGCCTGCTCTAGGGTAGGGTGTCCCTGGGCATGGCAGGGAGTTTGGACTGGCTGCTCCTTGTGCTGCCTTCCAGCCCTGCCTGGTTCTGTGGTCCTGACTCTGGACAAGGGCTGGTGGTGCCAGGACCAGGGACAGTGGCTTTGAGCTGCAAGAGGAGAGAGATTGGGACTGGAGATGAATCATAGAATCATAGAATCAACCAGGTTGGAAGAGACCTCCAAGCTCATCCAGTCCAACCTATCCCCCAGCCCTATCCAGTCAACCAGACCATGGCACTGAGTGCCTCATCCAGTCCCCTCTTGAACACCTCCAGGGACGGTGCCTCCACCACCTCCCTGGGCAGCCCATTCCAATGCCAATCACTCTCTCTGGGAAGAACTTCCTCCTAACATCCAGCCTAGACCTCCCCTGGCACAACTTGAATGAGGAAGAAGCTCTCTCCATTGAGGATGGTGAGACACTGGCACAGGCTGCCCAGGGGAGGTTGTGGCTGCTCCCTCCCTGGAGGTATTCAGGACCAGGCTGGATGCAGCTGCCTGTGCTGATGGGAGGTGTCCCTGCCTGGGTGATCCTTGCAGTGTCTTCCAGCCCTGACTGATTCTGTGATGGATTTTAATGACTCCAGGGGCAACATCCTCAGGCACCAAGGGAGTGGATGAAGCCTTGTTCCTGTCCCTGAGGGTGCAGGCCTGGCAACCTCGTGAGAGGAGTGCTGTGGATAGACAAGGCATCAATCTGCTCTGCTTTCCACCAGCATCAGCAGCACAGATAAACTGTCTTGTCCCTCCTATTGACTGCAGAGCTCCAGCAGCATATCCCTCTGGCTGGGGAGGGGGGGAAGGGTGAGCAGGTGGGAATCCAGGGAGGGAGAGGGATGATTATTGGTGCTGCTGAGGGGAGGGAAAGCCAAAAGGTCAATGCTGGGTGGTGTTTGAAGAGCCTGCACAGGCCTGCCATAGGGAGAAGATCACTTCCTGCTGTGCTCCATGGGTGGATCCCTTCAGGACTGAGTTCCTCAGGAGCTGAGGCTGGCAGGCACTGGGTGAGCAGCCTTTGGAGGGAAGAGGAAGGGGGTTCACAGTCTCACAGAATGGGTGGGGTTGGAAGGGACCTTCAAAATCATCGAGTTCCAAACCCCTTGTCATGGGCAGGGACACCTCCTCCCAGACCAGCTTGCTCCAGACCTCTGCCAGCCTGGTCCTGAACACCTCCAGGCACGGAACAACAACAAACCTCCCTGGGCAACCTGTGCCAGGGTCTCACCAGCCTCACTCTCAACAATTTCTTCCTCATTTCCCCTCTCAATCTCCCCTCTCCCAGCTCAAGGCCTTTGTCCTTCATCCTCTCACTCCCAGTCCATGTCCAAAGTCCCTCCCCAGCTCTCCTGCAGCACTTTCAGGTACTGGGAAGTTGCTCTGATGTGTGTCTGAAGCCTTCTCTTCTCCAGGATCAGCAGCCACAACTCTCCCAGCCTGTCCCCGTAGATTGTCCTGCACTGAGACCTTCAAACACTCTCCATCAGAGGTGAGTTGGCATCCAGCTGGCAGCTGGCACTGGTGCTGTGCCCCAGGGAGCAGTGCGGGGCACAGTCTTGCTCAATGTCTTCAGTGATGCTCTGGAGCAGGGCACTGAGTGCAGCAGCAGTGAGTGTGCAGCTGGCACCAAGCTAGGAGCAGTGTGGAGCTGCTGGAGGGGAGCAGAGCCCTGCAGAGGGACCTGGCCAGGCTGCATGGGTGGGCAGAGGCCAAGGGCATGAGAGTGAAGAAGGCCAAGGGCAGGTTGTGCACTTTGGCCACAGCAAGGCCAAGCAGCACTGCAGGCTGGGGCCAGAGTGGCTGAGAGCAGGCAGGCAGAGAGGGCCCTGGGGGTGCTGTGAGAGAGCAGCTGCAGAGGAGGCAGCAGTGCCCAGGTGGGCAGCAGAGCCAGTGGCATCCTGGGCTGGCTGAGGAGCAGTGTGGGCAGCAGCACAAGGGAGGTTCTTGTGCCCACCCCTGTGCTCAGCACTGCTCAGGCCACCCCTGCAGTGCTGTGTCCAGCTCTGGGCTCCTGCATTGCAGAGAGCTGCTGAGGTGCTGGAAGGTGTTGAGAGCAGGGCAGCAAGGCTGGGGAGGGGCCTGGAGCACAGCCCTGTGAGGAGAGGCTGAGGGAGCTGGGGGGGTGCAGCCTGCAGCAGAGGAGGCTGAGGGCAGAGCTGATTGCTGCCTGCAGCTGCCTGCAGGGAGGCTGTAGCCAGGTGGGGTTGGGCTCTGCTGCCAGGCAGCCAGGGCCAGAAGCAGGGCACAGAGGCTGAAGCTGTGCCAGGGCAGGTCTAGGCTGGAGGTGAGGAGGAAGTTGTTGTCAGAGAGAGTGATTGGCACTGGGATGGGCTGCCCAGGGAGGTGCTGGAGTGGCTGTGGCTGGAGGTGTTGCAGCCAAGCCTGGCTGGGGCACTGAGTGCCATGGTCTGGGTGGTTGGGCAGGGCTGGGTGCTAGGCTGGGCTGGGTGAGCCTGGAGCTCTCTGCCAGCCTGCTTGGCTCTATGGTTCTGTGATTCTGCCATCCCAATCAGCTCCTCACACTGGGCACCAGCCTGAAGTCACTCACATCCCACATCTCCCTTGCACCATTTCCATCCCTTCTTCTCTCTCCTCAATGATGTTGAAGCTCTTTAAACATCCTGACCCCTGCAGAGGCTGGGAAGTAGCACAGAGCACATCTGGACTGCCCTCAGCAGGTCCTCATCACAGCACAGGAGGTTCCAGCTCAGCACAAGGGGCAACTTCTTGCCTGGAAGGGTCCCAGAGCCTGGCACAGGCTGCCCAGAGAGGTTGTGGAGTCTCCTTGTGTGGAGCCTTTCCAGGCCTGTCTGGATGTGTTCTGTGTGCCCTGAGCTGGATTGTGTGGCCCTGCTCTGGCAGGGGTGGGTTGGGCTGGATGAGCTCTTTGGGTCCCTTCCAACCCCTGACATCTGTGAGCCTGTGATCCTGTGATCCTGTGATCTTGTGATCCTGTGAGCCTCTGATCCAGTGATCCTATGAGCCTGTGATCCTGTGACCCAGTGATCATTTGACCCTGTGATCCAATGATCCAGGGATCCTCTGACCTTTTGACCCAGTGATCCTGTGATGCAGTGATCCAGTGATTCTGTGAGCCTGTTGCCCTGTAATCCAGGGATCCAGTGATCCCGTGACCCTCTGAGCCTGTGATCCTGTAACCCTGTGATCCAATGACCCTGTAGTCCTCTGATCCTCTGACCCTGTGATCCAGTGATCCTCTGTCCCTGTGATCCTGTGACCCACTGAGCCTGTGAGTGGCAGGAGGCTGGAGCCAGGCTCTGCTGGGGGATGCCAGTGCCAGGCCAAGGGCCACTGGCTGCAAGCTGAGGCCTAGGAAGTGCCATGGGAGCAGCAGGAGGAGGAATTCTTCCCCCTGGGAGGGTGGCAGAGCCCTGGCAGAGGCTGCCCAGGGTGGGGCTGTGCAGTGTCCCTCTGTGGAGACCCTCAGAGAGGCTCTGCCAGAGCAGCTTACACAAGGACAACCACAAGGAGACAAAATCCTGCTCCAGCAGCCCCTCCAAAGGACCCTCAAGAGGCTCTGCCAGAGCAGCTCACACAAGGACAACCACAAGGAGACAAAATCCTGCTCCAGCAGCCCCTCCAAGGGACCCTCAAGAGGCTCTGCCAGAGCAGCTCACACAAGGACAAGCAGCAGGAGACAAAATCCTGCTCCAGCAGCCCCTCCAAGGGACCCTCAAGAGGCTCTGCCAGAGCAGCTCACACAAGGACAAGCAGCAGGAGACAAAATCCTGCTCCAGCAGCCCCTCCAAGGGACCCTCAAGAGGCTCTGCCAGAGCAGCTCACACAAGGACAAGCAGCAGGAGACAAAATCCTGCTCCAGCAGCCCCTCCAAGGGACCCTCAAGAGGCTCTGCCAGAGCAGCTCACACAAGGACAACCACAAGGAGACAAAATCCTGCTCCAGCAGCCCCTCCAAGGGTTTGAAGACCCCTGGAGAGGCTCTGGCAGTGCAGCTCAGGCTCGGTTGCTTGTTGCAGCAGCTGCCTGGCTGCAGATGGATTAAGATCTCCATTTGCTGGCCTGGAAAGGGAGGTGCCCAAAGCTCCCTTTCAGTGCAGGATGGATACAACCCCAGGCTGATCTGCCTTGATGTATGCAGGGGCAGAAGCCACACAGCAAACAGCAACAGCAGCGACAAAACCTCACACCCAAACCTTTTACAGCTCCTTCATTCCAGAAGCAGCAGAAAAAGAGGATGAAGATGATGATGAAGGAGAAAAAGAAGACAAAGAAGACAAAGAAGAAGAAGAAGACGAAGAAGACGACGAAAACGACGAAGACGACGACGAAGAAGACGAAGAAGAAGAAGAAGAAGAAGAAGAAGAAGAAGAAGAAGAAGAAGAAGAAGAAGAAGAAGAAGAAGAAGAAGACAAAGAAGAAGACGAAGACGAAGACGAAGAAGAAGACGAAGAAGAAGACGAAGAAGAAGAAGAAGAAGACGAAGAAGAAGACGAAGAAGAAGACGAAGACGAAGACGAAGACGAAGACGAAGAAGAAGACGAAGACGAAGACGAAGAAGAAGATGAAGAAGATGACGAAGACAAAGACGAAGAAGAAGACGAAGACGAAGACGAAGAAGAAGAAGAAGAAGAAGAAGAAGAAGACGAAGAAGAAGACGAAGAAGAAGACGAAGAAGAAGACGAAGAAGAAGACGAAGAAGAAGACGAAGAAGAAGACGAAGAAGACGAAGAAGAAGACGAAGAAGAAGACGAAGAAGAAGACGAAGACGAAGAAGAAGAAGAAGACGAAGAAGACGAAGAAGAAGACAAAGAAGAAGAAGAAGAAGAAGAAGACAAAGAAGAAGACGAAGAAGAAGACGAAGAAGAAGACGAAGAAGAAGAAGAAGAAGAAGAAGACGAAGAAGAAGAAGAAGAAGAAGAAGAAGAAGAAGAAGAAGAAGAAGAAGACGAAGAAGAAGATGACGAAGAAGAAGACGAAGACGAAGACGAAGACGAAGACGAAGACGAAGAAGAAGAAGAAGAAGACGAAGACGAAGACGAAGAAGAAGAAGACGAAGACGAAGACGAAGAAGAAGAAGACCAAGAAGAAGAAGACCAAGAAGAAGAAGACCAAGAAGAAGACCAAGAAGAAGAAGGCCAAGAAGACCAAGAAGAAGAAGACCAAGAAGAAGAAGACCAAGAAGAAGAAGACCAAGAAGAAGAAGACCAAGAAGACCAAGAAGAAGAAGAAGAAGAAGACCAAGAAGAAGAAGAAGAAGATGACAAAGATGATGACAAAGAACAAGAAGACGACAAAGATGATGACGAAGAAGAAGAAGAAGACAATGACAAAGAAGAAGAAGACGATGATGAAGAAGAACACAACGAAGAGGAGAAGAAGGAGGAGGAGGAGGAGGAGGAGGAGGAGGAGGAGGAGGAGGAGGAGGAGGAGGAGGAGGAGGAGGAGGAGGAGGAGGAGGAGGAGGAGGAGGAGGAGGAGGAGGAGGATCAGCTGCTCCCAGGGAGCTGAGTGTGAGCCAGCAGAGTGCCCAGGTGGCACAGGCAGCCACAGGCTGGGCTCAGGGATGCTGTGCCCAGCAGCAGCAGGGAGAGGATTGTCCCCTGGCACTCTGCTCTGGTGAGGCCACAGCTCGAGTCTGGGGCACCTCAGTCTGAGAGGGATGTACAGGTGCTGGAGCCAGGGCAGAGGAGGGCAAGGAAGGGCCCTGAGGAACAACTGTGATGAGGAGAGAGTGAAGGAGCTGGGGATAATCAGTGTGAGGAAGAGGAGGCTGAGGGCTGTCTGCAGCTGCCTGAAGGGGAGAGACTGCTGCTGGGCTCTGCTTACAGATTATGGGAGACAGAAGAAGGAGGAACAGCCTGAAGCTGAGGCTGGGGAGGTTTGGACTGGACAGGAGGAAGAGTCCTTCCATGGAGAGAGCGTGGCCAGGGACTGGCACGGAGGTGGTGGAGTCCCCAGCCCAGGCTGCCTTTCAGGGCCATGTGGCTGTGCCGTAAGGCAAACCCTGCAGGGTAAGGGTATAGGCAGGGGATGGGAGACCCCCAGGGCTCTGCCACACTGGGTTTGCCTGTGGCTGTGGGAGGACAGGGCCATGAGGAACTGCCTGCCCCCACGGAGCAAAGAATCACCATAGAATCATCATAGAATAAAGCACATTGGCAGAGAGCTCCAGGCTGACCCTGCCCAGCCTAGCACCCAGCCCTGCCCAACCACCCAGACCATGGCACTCAGTGCCCCAGCCAGGCTTGGCTGCAACACCTCCAGCCACAGCCACTCCACCACCTCCCTGGGCAGCCCATCCCAGTGCCAATCACTCTCTCTGACAACAACTTCCTCCTCACCTCCAGCCTCGACCTGCCCTGGCACAGCTTCACCCTCTGTGCCCTGCTTCTGCCCCTGGCTGCCTGGCAGCAGAGCCCAACCCCACCTGGCTACAGCCTCCGTGCAGGCAGCTGCAGGCAGCAATCAGCTCTGCCCTCAGCCTCCTCTGCTGCAGGCTGCACCCCCCCAGCTCTCTCAGCCTCTCCTCACAGGGCTGTGCTCCAGGCCCCTCCCCAGCCTTGCTGCCCTGCTCTCAACACCTTCCAGCACCTCAGCAGCTCTCTGCAGTGCAGGAGCCCAGAGATGGACACAGCACTGCAGGGGTGGCCTGAGCAGTGCTGAGCACAGGGGCACAAGAGCCTCCCTTGTGCTGCTGCCCACACTGCTCCTGAGCCAGCCCAGGATGCCACTGGCTCTGCTGCCCACCTGGGCACTGCTGCCTCCTCTGCAGCTGCTCTCTCACAGCACCCCCAGGGCCCTCTCTGCCTGCCTGCTCTCAGCCACTCTGGCCCCAGCCTGCAGTGCTGCTTGGCCTTGCTGTGGCCAAAGTGCACAACCTGCCCTTGGCCTTCTTCACTCTCATGCCCTTGACCTCTGCCCACCCATGCAGCCTGGCCAGGTCCCTCTGCAGGGCTCTGCTCCCCTCCAGCAGCTCCACACTGCTCCTAGCTTGATGCCAGCTGCACACTGACAGCTGCAGGACTCAGTGCCCTGCTCGAGGCCCCCAGTGGGGGCGCTGCAGAGGGCTGGGCACCAGCTCTGCCCTGGCATGCAGAGGCATGCTCGCCACCGGCTAATCCCCCTCAGTCACTGCCCCTTCTGTGCTCTGCCTGCCCACGCCTGGCAGGCGACAGGGTCAGAGCCCAGAGCACCCAGCAGATGAAAGGTGTGCCTTGATTAGCACTTGGAACTGAACAGGCTGCTGATCAGTGGGGACTGTGATACCTCATAAAGATGGTAATGACTCTTCCTCCGCCTTCTCCATCTCCATAAACAAGCTCGATTCCATCAGGCTGCCTTCGAGGGCTGGCAGAGCACTGAGCAAACAGCACCAGAATCACAATGGCTTCCTGCTAAGAATGGATTCCTGGGGGGTGAGCAGGCCCCTGGTGGTTAATGGATGAGATTCTGCCCAGCAGGGGGGCAGGAGAAAAAAAGTGTTACTCCCACTCCCTCCCCCCCTGCCTAAAACACATAATGAGGATGAGCAATTAATTAGAAGCTAAGGATCACGAAATGGTTTGGGCTGGAAGGGGACACAAACGTTCATAGAACCATGGAATGGTTTGGGGCTGGAAAGGGACACAAAGGTTCATGGAACCATGGAATGGTTTGGGGCTGGAAGGGGACACAAAGGTTCATAGAACCATGGAAGGGTTTGGGCTGGAAGGGGACACAAAGGTTCATAGAACCATGGAAGGGTTTGGGCTGGAAGGGGACACAAAGGTTCATAGAACCATGGAAGGGTTTGGGCTGGAAGGGGACACAAAGGTTCATAGAACCATGGAATGGTTTGGGCTGGAAGGGGACACAAAGGTTCATGGAATCATGGAATGGTTTGGGCTGGATAAAGACCTCTATGATCATAGATTCACAGAATGGTTCATGTTGGAAGGGACCTCAAAGCTCATCCAGTCCCAAATCCCCTCCCTTACGCAGGGACACTTCTCACCAGCTTATTGATCTCAAGACCTCATCCAAGCTGGCCTTGTGCACCTCCAAGGAGGGGACATCCAAAGCCTCCCTGTATCACCCTCAATAGTTTCTTCCTCCTCTCCACTCTCAGGCTCCCCTCTCCCAGCTCAAAGCCTTTGTCCCTTGTTCTGTCAGTCCCAGCCCTTGTCAAAAGTCCCTCCACAGCTTTCTGGTAGCCCACTTCAGGTCCTGGAATCCTGCCCTGAGGTCTCCCTGGTGTCTCCTGAGACAATTACTTCAGGCTTCTTTGTGCTGTGAACCAGTCCAGCAAACTGGGTCTGGGCATCTCCTGTGTGTTACCATGGACCAAACCATCCTGGACCAACTCCCCTGTGTGTTACCATGGACCAAATCCTCCTGGACCAACTCCCCTGTGTGTTGCCATGGACCAAATCCTCCTGGACCAAATCATCCTGGGCCAACTCTCCTGTGTGCTGCCATGGACCAAATCATCCTGGACCAAATTATCCTGGACCAACTCTCCTATGTGTTGCCATGGACCAAATCCTCCTGGACCAAACCATCCTGGACCAACTCCCCTGTGTGTTACCATGGACCAAACCATCCTGGACCAACTCCCCTGTGTGTTGCCATGGATCAAATCCTCCTGGACCAAATCATCCTGGGCCAACTCTCCTGTGTGCTGCCATGGACCAAACCATCCTGGACCAACTCCCTTGTGTGTTGCCATGGACCAAATCCTCCTGGACCAAATCATCCTGGGCCAACTCTCCTGTGTGCTGCCATGGACCAAATCATCCTGGACCAAATTATCCTGGACCAACTCTCCTATGTGTTGCCATGGACCAAATCATCCTGGACCAAATCATCCTGGACAAACTCTCCTGTGTGTTGCCATGGACCAAATCATCCTGGATCAGATCATCCTGGACCAAATCATCCTGGACCAAATAATCCTGGGTGTTGCCATGGACCAAATCATCCTGGGCCAACTCTCCTGTGTGTTGCCATGGACCAAATCATCCTGGATCAGATCATCCTGGACCAAATCATCCTGGACTAAAGCCCTTTACACACAGAAATTCCAACTTAAACCTCCCCTGGGGCACCCTGAGGCTGCTTCCTCTTGTCACAGGTTGACAGCATCACAGGCTCAGAGGCTGTCAGGGGTTGGAAGGGACCCAAAGAGCTCATCCAGTCCAGTCCCTCCCCTGCCAGAGCAGGGCCACACAATCCAGCTCAGGGCACACAGGAACACACCCAGACAGGCCTGCAAAGGCTCCAGAGAAGGAGACTCCACAACCTCTCTGGGCAGCCTGTGCCAGGCTCTGGGACCCTTCCAGGCAAGAAGTTCCCCTTGTGCTGAACTGGAACCTCCTGTGCTGCAGCTTCCATCCATTGCTGCTTGTCCTGTGCCAGGGAGCAGTGAGCAGAGCCTGTCCCCCACTCCTGACCCCCAGCCCTGCCCTCAGATATTGATAAGCATTGATTAGATCCCCTCTCAGCCTTCTCTTCTCCAGACTGAGCACCCCCAGGGCCCTCAGCCTCTCCTTATCCCCTCATCAAGTGCCCTATCACTTCCTCCTTGGGAGAATGAGCCCAACCCCCACTTGGCTCCAGCCTCCTTTTCAGGGAGCTGTACAGAGAGGCAGAAGGTCTCCACTCAGTCTCCTCTTCTCTGTGCTGAACAATCCCATGCCCCTCAGCTGTTCCTCACCAGACTCCCTCCCCAGCTTTGCCCTTCTCACCTGGACTCAACATGGATCAACCAATTGGAGTTTCTGCCTCAGGAGTCTGCTCCACCCCAAGCTGAATCCATCCTCACCTGGACCCAGCATGGAGCAACCAATTGGAGTTTCTGCCTCAGGAGCCTGCTCCACCCCCAGGCTGGATCCATCCTCACCTGGACCCACCATGGAGCAACCAATTGGAGTTTCTGCCTCAAAAGCTTGATCCAACCCCAGGCTGGATCCATCCTCACCTGGACTCACCATGGATCAACCAATTTTGCTTGCAGGGAAGGTGCCAGTTGGAGTTTCTTCCTCAGGAGCCTGTTCCTACCCCAGGCTGAATCCATCCTCACTTGGACCCAGCATGGAGCAACCAATTGGAGTTTCTGCTTCAGGAGCCTGCTCCAACCCCAAGCTGAATCCATCCCACCTGGACCCACCATGAAACAACCAATTGGAGTTTCTGCTTCATGGAGCCTGCTCCACCCCAGGCTGAATCCATCCCACCTGGACCCACCATGGAGCAACCAATTGTGCTTGCAGGGCAGGTGCCAGTTGGAGTTTCTTCCTCAGGAGCCTGTTCCTACCCCAAGCTGCCTCCATCCCTGGTGTTCCTTACCCCTGCCCTGGATTTCCCCTCTCTGAAGCCAACCTCACTCCCCCAGCACAGAAACCAGCCTTGGATGCTGCACTGTTTGTAGCTGCCAGCTCTACCTTTCCCCTCCCTGCCAGGACCCTGAGTGCCTCTCAGCACTCTGGAGAAGGCAGCGAGGGTGATCTGGCTCCTGGCACTTGCTGCTCTCCAGCCTGGGTGCGCAGCAGCAGCAGCAGCAGCAGCAGATGCTCACCTTGCTGTCTGGGAGCAGCACTGCCAGAGCCCTTTCAGCTCCTGCACTCTGGCTCGACCTGATGCTTTCATTGTCATTCAGCTCCCAAGGCTCTCCCACAGGAAGCTGCGACTATTTTTAAAGCAGCTGGCCTCAAAACATCAATACTGAGAGCTCTGGCTGTGAGACAAGCCTTGGGCTCTCACCCTCCATCCACTCGGGGTGGGATGAGGTGACCATCAGCCAGGCACCCACCCACCTGCTCCTTAAGCAGCGTCATGGAAGGCCAGCACCAGGTGCTGGTGGTGGTGGTGGTGTGGGAGTGACCTCTGGGGACATTCCCAGCCCTGTGCCAGAGCCTTCAGCGTCTTTGCTGGGCTCTCTCCAGTCAGTTCCTGTCTGTCTGCAACAGGGGAGCCCAGAGTTGGCCTCAGTCCTCCAGGTGTAGTCTACCTGGGCTGAAGCAAAGCCTTGTGGCAGGCAGCATCTGCCACAAATGGCTCAGTGCCAGGCAAGGGCATGGAACAGGTCACCCTGAGAGCCATCACACAGCACCCACACAGTGGCCAAGGGATCAGGCCCAGCCAGCAGGGGTTTAGGAAGGGCAGGATCAGAGGATGTCAGGGCTTGGAAGGGACCCAAAAAGCTCATCCAGTCCAACCCCCCTGCCAGAGCAGGGCCACACAACCCAGCTCAGGGCACACAGGAACACAGCCAGACAGGCCTGGAAAGGCTCCACACAAGGAGACTCCACAGCCTCTCTGGGCAGCCTGTGCCAGGCTCTGGGACCCTTCCAGGCAAGAAGTTCCCCTTGTGCTGAGCTGCAACCTCCTGTGCTGCAGCTTCCATCCATTGCTGCTTGTCCTGTCCCAGGGAGCAGTGAGCAGAGCCTGTCCCCCCCTCCTGACCCCCAGCCCTCAGATACTGATAAGCATCGATCAAATCCCCTCTCAGCCTTCTCTTCTCCAGACTAAGCAGCCCCAGGGCCCTCAGCCTCTCCTCACCAGGCAGTGCTGCAGTCCCCTCCTGATCCTCACAGCCCTCCCTTGGACCCTCTGCAGCAGATCCCTGTCCCTCTGCAACTGGGATCAATCCCCTCCCCGGAAGCTCTACCCACAGCTCTTGCCCCTTGCTCTGAGCAAGTCTGTGGATCCTCCAGTCCCAACCTCCCCCTGCCATGCCCAGGGACACCTCACACTAGAGCAGGCTGCACACAGCCTCAGCCAGCCTGGCCTGAAGCACCTCCAGCCATGGGGCCTCAACCCTCTCCCTGGGCAACCCCTGCCAGCCTCTCACCACCAACCTCTTCCTCACCTCCAGCCTGACTCTCCCCCATCCCCAGCTTTGTCCCACTCCCCACCCTGCCCTATCCTTCCCTGACAGCCAGAGCAGCCCCCTGCCCCTCTCTCTGGTGGTCTCCCCTCAGTCCCTGAGGGGCTCAGCCTTGCTTTAGCCTGGCTCAGCCTGGCAAGGCTGCCTTTAAGGCGGGCACAGGGAGCGACCATCCCCCTCGAGACCCACAGCCCCTCGCTGGGCGTGAGGCTTCCAGATGAGCTCTCCACAGAGGCTTTGTGCATCCCCAGCCCTTCCCTCTCCTGATTGCAGCTAATCCTCTTTGCCTGCCTGCCCATAAAGACCTGATTAGCTCCCTCTTGCATCTGCCACCCACTTGGATCTTCACCTTCTCATTATCCCCTCTGCTTTTTATCCCCTCTCCTTTCTTCCTTCCTTCCACACTCTCTGCTGGGGTGGGCAAGGAGTTTTGATTCAGAGCACATCTCCCTTCTCTGCCTTCACCTCACCTGCAGCTGCAATGTCCTCCCCCCCTCACACACACATCTAAAGGGGTCTTTAGAGCCACAGCATCACAGAATGGTTTGGGTTGGGAGGGACCTCCAAAGCTCAGCCAGGTCCAAAGCCCCAGGCCATAGGCAGGGACAGCTCCCACTCGAAGAGGTCACTCAAAGGACTCATCCAGACTGGTCCTGGACACCTCTTCAGGGAGGTTGTGGAGCACAGAAGCACAGAATGGGATCAAAGATCAAAGATCACATCCTGTGCTTCTGTGCTCCACAACCTCCCTGGCAAACCTGTGCCAGGCTCTCACCACCCTCACTCTGCGCCATTGCCTCACCACCTGTGCCTCTCTCTCACCACCTTCAACCTGTGCCAGTGTCTCCCCACCCTTAACCTGTGCCAGTGTCTGACCACCCTCCATATGTGCCAGGGTCTCCCCACCCTCAAATTGTGCCAGGGTCTCATCACCCTCCACCTATGCCAGTCTCTCACCACCTTCAACCTGTGCCAGTCTCTCACCACCCTCCACCTGTGCCAGGGTCTCTCCACCCTCCACCTGTGCCAGGGTCTCCCCACCCTCAAATTGTGCCAGGGTCTCACCACCCTCCACCTGTGCCAGTCTCTCAGCACCCTTCACCTGTGCCAGGGTCTCATCACCCTCAACCTATGCCAGTCTCTCAGCACCCTTCACCTGTGCCAGTCTCTCACCACCTTCAACCTGTGCCAGGGTCTCACCACCTTCAACCTGTGCCAGTCTCTCACCACCCTCAACCTGTGCCAGTGCCTCCCCACCTTCAATCTGTGCCCAGTGTCTCCCCACCTTCAACCTGTGCCAGTGTCTCCCCACTCTTCACCTCTGCCAGTCTCTCACCACCCTCCACCTGTGCCAATGTCTGACTACCCTCCACCTGTGCCAGTCTCTCACCACACTCAACCTCTGCCAGTCTCTCACCACCCTCCACCTGTGCCAGCGCAGACACCCTCAACCTGTGCCAATCTCTCCCTATCCTCAACCTGTGCCAGTGTCTCACCACCCTCAACCTGTGCCAGTGTCTCCCCACCTTCAACCTGTGCCCAGTGTCTCCCCACCCTCCACCTGTGCCAGTGTCTCCCCACTCTTCACCTCTGCCAGTCTCTCACCACCCTCCACCTGTGCCAATTTCTCACCACCCTCAACCTCTGCCAGTCTCTCACCACCCTCCACCTGTGCCAGTGCAGACACCCTCCACCTGTGCCAATCTCTCACCACCCTCCACCTGTGCCAGTGTCTCCCCACCTTCAACCTGTGCCCAGTGTCTCCCCACCCTCCACCTGTGCCAAGGTCTCACCACCCTCAACCTGTGCCAAGGTCTCCCCACCCTCCACCTGTGCCAGGGTCTCACCCCCCTCTCTCTCCAGGATTTCTCCCTCGTCTCCCCTCTCCCATCTCCTCCCTCGCAGACCCCTTTGAGGCGCTGGGCAGCCCCGAGGAGGTCTTCCCTGGCTCCAGCCAAGCCCCCGTGCCGCGGCAGAGGCCACCAGGGAGGCAGAGCTGCTGAGCCTCCCGAGTCCGAAGCCTCCAAACTCAGCCTGGGCTGAGAGCCAAAGTGGTTTGCAAGCCACCGAGCGCCTCCCGCCCTCAGCGCAGCCTCCTCTCTGCCCCCTCCCTCTCCCTCCTCTCAGCAGCTTGCAGCCATCCCAGGACAATAACTCAGCCCTCCCCTCCCTTCAGCATCCCTTACTCCCCACCCCCTCCCTCCTCCATCCCTCCCTCCCTCCCCCCGGGCGCGGGGTCGTTTGTTGACTTCAGAGCTTAACTGCGGTGATTTAAAGGTCAACACTCGGGAGCGAGTCGCTTAAGCATCCTTTCAGCAGAATTTATTCCCTTCAACTGTGCCGGAGGCTTTGCAGCTCCAATTGCCTCCCCGGAGGTCACAGGGCCCCCATCTGTCTCTCCTCTTGCCGCCCCACGCCCGTCCCAACCCTGTCCCCACGCCTCCAGCTGCGCTCTCCAGGTGATGAATGCTCGAGGAAAACGACCTCCTGCCTTGGTTTGCTCTCCTTGTGGTGGTCTCTGTCCTTGTTTGCCCTCTTATGGGGGGCAAGGGGAAGGTTTGGAGGGGCTGGGCAAGGACGAGAGGTGGCTGGAAGGGTCTGCAGAGAGGGCCCTGGGGGTGCTGTGAGAGAGCAGCTGCAGAGGAGGCAGCAGTGCCCAGGTGGGCAGCAGAGCCAGTGGCATCCTGGGCTGGCTCAGGAGCAGTGTGGGCAGCAGCACAAGGGAGGTTCTTGTGCCCACCCCTGTGCTCAGCACTGCTCAGGCCACCCCTGCAGTGCTGTGTCCAGCTCTGGGCTCCTGCATTGCAGAGAGCTGCTGAGGTGCTGGAAGGTGTTGAGAGCAGGGCAGCAAGGCTGGGGAGGGGCCTGGAGCACAGCCCTGTGAGGAGAGGCTGAGGGAGCTGGGGGGGTGCAGCCTGCAGCAGAGGAGGCTCAGGGCAGAGCTGATTGCTGCCTGCAGCTGCCTGCAGGGAGGCTGTAGCCAGGTGGGGTTGGGCTCTGCTGCCAGGCAGCCAGGGCCAGAAGCAGGGCACAGAGGCTGAAGCTGTGCCAGGGCAGGTCTAGGCTGGAGGTGAGGAGGAAGTTGTTGTCAGAGAAAGTGATTGGCACTGGAATGGGCTGCCCAGGGAGGTGGTGGAGTGGCTGTGGCTGGAGGTGTTACAGCCAAGCCTGGCTGGGGCACTGAGTGCCATGGTCTGGTTGGTTGGGCAGGGCTGGGTGCTAGGCTGGGCTGGGTGAGCCTGGAGCTCTCTGCCAACCTGCTTGGCTCTATGGTTCTGTGACCACAAGGAGCAGCCAATGCCAACCCCCTGCCATGCCCAGGGACACCCTACCCTAGAGCAGGCTGCACACAGCCTCAGCCAGCCTGGCCTCAAACACCTCCAGCCATGGGGCCTCAACCCCCTCCCTGGGCAACCCATTCCAGCCTCTCACCACTCTCATCACCAACAACTTCCTCCTCACCTCCAGCCTCACTCTCCCCACCTCCACCTTTGCTCCATTCCCCCCACTCCTGTCACTCCCTCACACCCTCAAAAGTCCCTCTCCAGCTTTTCTGGAGCCCCCTTCAGATCCTGGCAGGCCACAAGAAGGTCACCTGGGAGCCTCCTCTGCTGCAGCCTGCACAGCCCCAACTCTTTCAGGCTGTGCTCACAGCAGAGCTACTGCAGCCTCTCAGCACCCTCTCCTCTCTCCCCTGCTCACATTCCAAGCCCCCTGGACCTTGCCCCCGCCTGCAGAAGGTGGTCCCAGCCGAGGGAGCTCTGCAGGCTGCTGAACTCCATCACTGCACAGCCACCCCCAGCCCAAACGCCCACGCAGGCAGGAGCTGCGGCAGCGCAGCAGAGCTCAGCTCGGCCTCGATTCCTCCTGCGGAAGGAAAACAAAGCAGGGATAAAAGGATGAGACAGCAAAAGGGAGAGGGCTGGGCAAGGCAGGGGGAACCTCACAGCCTCACGTCCCTGGAATGGAAGAGGGAGAGGGAGGATTCTGAGTGGAGGTGGAGCAAGGTGGTGGATGAGTCGTGAGCAGCTCATCCTGTTAGCTCGCTCCCTGGCACAGCTGCTGGGTCAGCTCAGGCAGGCAGCACTCCTTGCCTTGAGGGCCTGCTGGCAGGGTGAGGCTGTCACCATCCTCCTCCTCCTCCTCACTGCCTGTTCTCCAGCATCTGATTCAGTGCTGGAGCTGAGGACCTGCTTCAGCTCACTGGAGTCACGCCAGGTGCTGGTGGCGCTTCAAGGGCCTTAAATCACAGAGCCCCAGCAGGGCTCAGGCTGGAAAGGGGCCCAGAGCTCATCTCCTCTGACCTCCACACCCTGCCCAGGGACACCACTCAGCTGCTCAGGGCATCATCCAGCCTGGCCTGCAGCACTCCCAGCAAGGAGGCAGCCACAGCCTCCCTGGGCAGCCTGTGCCAGACTCTCACCACCTTCACACTGCAGAGCTCCTTCCTCAGCTCCACTCTCACCCTGCTCTGCCTCAGCTCCAAACCATTCCCTGGGCAGCCTGGGCCAGAATCCTGCTGCAGAGCTCCTTCCTCAGCTCCACTCTCACCCTGCTCTGCCTCAGCTCCACTCTCACCCTGCTCTGCCTCAGCTCCACTCTCACCCTGCTCTGCCTCAGCTCCAAACCATTCCCTGGGCAGCCTGGGACACAGTCCTGCTGCAGAGCTCCTTCCTCAGCTCCACTCTCACCCTGCTCTGCCTCAGCTCCAGACCATTCCCTGGGCAGCCTGGGCCAGACTCTCACCACCCTCACACTGCAGAGCTCCTTTCTCAGCTCCACTCTCACCCTGCTCTGCCTCAGCTCCAGATCATTCCCTGGGCAGCCTGGGCCACAGTCCTGCTGCAGAGCTCCTTCCTTAGCTCCACTCTCACCCTGCTCTGCCTCAGCTCCAAACCATTCCCTGGGCAGCCTGGGCCACAGTCCTGCTGCAGAGCTCCTTCCTCAGCTCCACTCTCACCGACCAAAGAACCCAAACCCAAACTCTAGTTTCCAGCTAGACCTTGATGTTAGCTGATACTGTGCAGAAGGCTCCAGGCCACACCACTTGCCTAGGAGCATCACAGCAAGGTGGCCCTTGTTTGCCACCACAGCCCTGGGCTGACCAACCTCCTTCTCCCCCCATCAAGCTGAGGCAGAAATTAGGCAAACCTCAGTGAAATTAGGCAGACAAAAGGTAAAACTGAACATCTGGACACCAAAAAGAAAGAGAAGAAGAGGAAAGCTCTGGGAAACTAAGGGTGAGGATTTCAGTCACCATCAGTTATGGCCACCACAGGACAGCTCATAAGCCCAAAAGGTAACGGGCCAAGGCTAGTGCCATGGTCTGGTTGGCTGGGCAGGGCTGGGTGCTAGGCTGGGCTAGGTGAGCCTGGCTGGGGCACTGAGTGCCATGGTCTGGGTGGCTGGGCAGGGCTGGGTGCTAGGCTGGGCTGGGTGAGCCTGGAGCTCTCTGCCAACCTGCTTGTCTCAGTGACACCTCTGGATTCCAGTTCAAGGCAAAGCCACTGAGAGCTCTCCAGCACTGCTGCAGGCAGGACACTGCTGTAGACATCAGCCTCTGGTTTTAAGAAGGTCTCACAAGCAGGTCCCAGCTAAGCCGTGCTGTGACATCCATCACCTCCAACCAAAGCCAAACACAGGCCTCCAGCAGCACATGGCCTGGACAAAACATGTAAGGAACCAGTCACAGAATCACAGAACCAGTCAGGTTGAAGAGACCTGGAAGAACCAGGAGGAAGTTCCTGGCAGAGAGAGTGATTGGCACTGGAATGGGCTGCCCAGGGAGGTGGTGGAGTGGCTGTGGCTGGAGGTGTTGCAGCCAAGCCTGGCTGGGGCACTCAGTGCCATGGTCTGGGTGGTTGGGCAGGGCTGGGTGCTAGGCTGGGCTGGGTCAGCCTGGAGCTCTCTTCCCTGCAAAGAGGAGCCATCACTGGGCTCTGCCAGACCAAAGCCTAATTGGGACTTCTCTACATCTCCACATGAATTAGAGCAATCATGAAGTTAATCAGATTTATGGCTGGGTTCTTCTAGCCCCAAGGAAGTCTTCTGGCAAGAGGGTTGCTGCCAAGTCCTGTTTTCCACCCTGCTAGAGAGCTGCTTTGGCAATGTTGAGCTCTCCAGATCCTCTGTTGCACAAAGATAATTATCAAGAGCTGCTTAAGCCTATTTTTGGCTGCTCTGCCCCTGCCTGGTCAGGGCCACAACACACCAGGAAGCAGGAGGTGCCACGGGGAAGCTTGGCAGAGCTCTGTGTGTCTGGGTAGGAGGTGGATCCAGCAGGGGCACGGCAGACACTGGGATGCAGAGCTCCAGCAGCCAGCAGCAGGCACAGGGATGCAGAGCTCCAGCAGGGGCACAGCAGGCACTGGGATGCAGAGCTGCAGCAGCCAGCAGCAGGCACTGGGATGCAGAGCTGTAGCAGGGGCACAGCAGGCACTGGGATGCAGAGCTGTAGCAGGGGCACAGCAGGCACTGGGATGCAGAGCTGCAGCAGCCAGCAGCAGGCACTGGGATGCAGAGCTGCATCAGTCAGCAGCAGGCACTGGGATGCAGAGCTGTAGCAGGGGCACAGCAGGCACTGGGATGCAGAGCTGCAGCAGCCAGCAGCAGGCACTGGGATGCAGAGCTCCAGCAGGGGCACAGCAGGCATTGGGCTGCAGAGCTGCATCAGCCAGCAGCAGGCACTGGGATGCAGAGCTGTAGCAGGGGCACAGCAGGCAGTGGGATGCTGAGCTGCAGCAGCCAGCAGCAGGCACTGGGATGCAGAGCTCCAGCAGCCAGCAGCAGGCACTGGGATAATGAGCTGCAGCAGCCAGCAGCAGGCACTGGGATGCAGAGCTGTAGCAGGGGCACAGCAGGCACTGGGATGCAGAGCTGCATCAGCCAGCAGCAGGCACTGGGATGCTGAGCTGCAGCAGCCAGCAGCAGGCACTGGGACGCAGAGCTGTAGCAGGGGCACAGCAGGCACTGGGATGCAGAGCTGTAGCAGGGGCACAGCAGGCACTGGGATGCTGAGCTGTAGCAGGGGCACAGCAGGCACTGGGATGCAGAGCTGCAGCAGGGGCACAGCAGGCACTGGGATGCAGAGCTGCAGCAGCCAGCAGCAGGCACTGGGATGCTGAGCTGCAGCAGCCAGCAGCAGGCACTGGGATGCAGAGCTCCAGCAGCCAGCAGCAGGCACTGGGATGCAGAGCTCCAGCAGCCAGCAGCAGGCACTGGGATGCAGAGCTGCAGCAGGGGCACAGCAGGCACTGGGATGCTGAGCTGCAGCAGGGGCACAGCAGGCACTGGGATGCAGAGCTGCAGCAGCCAGCAGCAGGCACTGGGACGCAGAGCTGTAGCAGGGGCACAGCAGGCACTGGGATGCAGAGCTGTAGCAGGGGCACAGCAGGCACTGGGATGCTGAGCTGCATCAGCCAGCAGCAGGCACTGGGATGCAGAGCTGTAGCAGGGGCACAGCAGGCACTGGGATGCAGAGCTGCATCAGCCAGCGGCAGGCACTGGGATGCAGAGCTCCAGCAGGGGCACAGCAGGCATTGGGCTGCAGAGCTGCAGCAGCCAGCAGCAGGCACTGGGATGCTGAGCTGTAGCAGGGGCACAGCAGGCACTGGGATGCAGAGCTGTAGCAGGGGCACAGCAGGCAGTGGGATGCAGAGCTGCAGCAGCCAGCAGCAGGCACTGGGATGCAGAGCTCCAGCAGGGGCACAGCAGGCACTGGGATGCTGAGCCACCACCAGGCAGACAGTTTGATGGAGGGTTTTGGTCCAGGGAGAGGAGCACCTCAAGAATCACAGAGCTATAGGGGCAGGAAGGCACCTCCAGAGCTCATCAAGGCTCTTGCTAAGGCAGCATCACCCCAGGGTGTGGCACACAGGAAGGGTTTGGATGCCTCCAGAGAAGGAGAGTCCAAGTCCAGAACCTCCTCTTAGCAGCCTGCGGCAGGGCTCTGTCGCCCTCACTCTCCAGAAGTTGCTCCTCACAGGGAGCTGAAAGCCTCCAGAGGAGACTCCACAGCCTCTTCTGGGCAGGCTGCTCCAGGGCTCTGTCACCTCTGCAGGGCTCAGGCCCAGGCAGCAGGGGTTAGGCAGGGCAGGTCCTGTCTCACCAACCTGAGCTGCTTCTATGCTCAGGCCCCTGCCTGCTGAGTGCAGGGCAGGCTGTGGATGGAGTCTGCCTGGGCTGCAGCAGAGCCTCTGGCACTGCCTGCCACCAGCAGCTCCTGGCACAGCTGGCAGCTCCTGGCTGGGGCAGAGGTACTCTGAGATAGGTGAGGAAGAGGCTGGAGGGCAGGGCCCAGAGAGTGGTGGTGAATGGTGCCACAGGCAGCTGGCAGCTGGCACTGGTGCTGCGCCCCAGGGAGCAGTGCTGGGCACAGTCCTGGTCAGTGTCTTCAGTGATGCTCTGGAGCAGGGCACTGAGTGCAGCAGCAGTGAGTGTGCAGCTGGCACCAAGCTAGGAGCAGTGTGGAGCTGCTGGAGGGGAGCAGAGCCCTGCAGAGGGACCTGGCCAGGCTGCATGGGTGGGCAGAGGCCAAGGGCATGAGAGTGAAGAAGGCCAAGGGCAGGTTGTGCACTTTGGCCACAGCAAGGCCAAGCAGCACTGCAGGCTGGGGCCAGAGTGGCTGAGAGCAGGCAGGCAGAGAGGGCCCTTGGGGTGCTGTGAGAGAGCAGCTGCAGAGGAGGCAGCAGTGCCCAGGTGGGCAGCAGAGCCAGTGGCATCCTGGGCTGGCTCAGGAGCAGTGTGGGCAGCAGCACAAGGGAGGTTCTTGTGCCCACCCCTGTGCTCAGCACTGCTCAGGCCACCCCTGCAGTGCTGTGTCCAGCTCTGGGCTCCTGCATTGCAGAGAGCTGCTGAGGTGCTGGAAGGTGTTGAGAGCAGGGCAGCAAGGCTGGGGAGGGGCCTGGAGCACAGCCCTGGGAGGAGAGGCTGAGGGAGCTGGGGGGGTGCAGCCTGCAGCAGAGGAGGCTGAGGGCAGAGCTGATTGCTGCCTGCAGCTGCCTGCAGGGAGGCTGTAGCCAGGTGGGGTTGGGCTCTGCTGCCAGGCAGCCAGGGGCAGAAGCAGGGCACAGAGGCTGAAGCTGTGCCAGGGCAGGTTCAGGCAGGATGTGAGGAGGAAGTTCCTGGCAGAGAGAGTGATTGGCATTGGAATGGGCTGCCCAGGGAGGTGGTGGAGTGGCTGTGCCTGGAGGTGTTGCAGCCAAGCCTGGCTGGGGCACTGAGTGCCATGGTCTGGTTGGTTGGGCAGGGCTGGGTGCTAGGCTGGGCAGGGTCAGCCTGGAGCTCTCTGCCAACCTGCTTGGCTCTGTCATTCTATGCCTCTGCCTGGTCCACACCTGTAGGCTCTGCCACAGTTCCACGCCCAGAGCTCCTCCTGACCCTGTCCCTGTGCCCTTGGTGATTTTGCCCCCTCCTTTCTCTGACCTTGTCCTCATTATGTAGTTGTTGGGGGTGGGTTGGGTGGGCTGGGCCCTTACAGATGGTCTGAGGAGTGTTTCCTGCTGCTGCCCCAGTCATGCTGGGCTGCCATGGCATAATTCCCTTCCTCCCTCCCCTCCTCTTCTTTGGGGGGTGGGGGGTGGCTGCATTTGCATGAGAAGAGGATCTCTGTGCCCATCTTTGTTCCTTAAGGGCCCATCTGCTCTTGCTGCTGGCTTACACACACACTCACACACTCACACCTCCCCCCTCTAGCATCACCACCACCTGAAGTCGTAATCCTGCTTTTGGCATGACAGCAGGAAGACAGAGAGAGAGGGAGAGAGGTGATGATGATGATGATGATGATGATGATGATGATGATGATGATGATCAGAATCAGAATCATAGAATTAACCAGGTTGGAAGAGACCACCAAGATCATCCAGTCCAACCTATCACTCTGTTCAGTCAATCAGACCATGGCACTAAGTGCTTAGAAGTCCTTGCTGCTGAAGGAAAGGCAGGACCCAAAGGCACTGAATGCCCAGGATTCCCACACGAGGCCAGCAGTGTGCCCAGGTGGCCAAGTGAGCCAGCAGTGTGCCCAGGTGGCCAAGAGAGCCAGTGGCATCCTGGCCTGCATCAGGAATGGTGTGGCCAGCAGGAGCAGGGAGGTCATTCTGCCCCTGTACTCTGCACTGCTTAGACCTCACCTTGAGTGCTGTGTTCAGTTCTGGGCCCCCCAGTTTAGGAGGGACATTGAGATGCTTGAGCGTGTCCAGAGAAGGGCAACGAGGCTGGGGAGAGGCCTTGAGCACAGCCCTACGAGGAGAGGCTGAGGGAGCTGGGATTGGTTAGCCTGGAGAAGAGGAGGCTCAGGGGTGACCTTATTGCTGTCTACAACTACCTGAGGGGTGGTTGTGGCCAGGAGGAGGTTGCTCTCTTCTCTCAGGTGGCCAGCACCAGAACGAGAGGACACAGCCTCAGGCTGTGCCAGGGGAGATTTAGGCTGGAGGTGAGGAGAAAGTTCTTCCCTGAGAGAGTCATTGGACACTGGAATGGGCTGCCCGGGGAGGTGGTGGAGTCGCCGTCCCTGGAGCTGTTCAAGGCAGGACTGGACGTGGCACTTGGTGCCATGGTCTGGCCTTGAGCTCTGTGGTAAAGGGTTGGACTTGATGATCTGTGAGGTCTCTTCCAACCCTGATGATACTGTGACACTGTGACACTGTTTAGGTGTGTCTAGGGCTAAACAGATTGCTGCAGACAGAAGGAATCAGAGAGTCATGGCTTTATGGAACCACAGAATGGCTCAGGTTGGAAGGGACCTCAGAGATCATCTTCTTAAAGCCTCCTGCTGTGAGCTGTTCTTCTGTTACTGCCTTTTTTTTATTCCACAGCATCAGCCTTATTTTTCACTGGCAAGTCTTCAACTATCTCTTTCTTCCACCTGCAGCTGGGAGAAGCATGTTTGTTTTGTCTGATGAGGAGCACTGACTCCTAATCTCAGGCGTGTCTCAATAAACCTTAGATCACTGCAAGCCCTGAGCCTGGCATCATCCCTGCAGCAATTTCTGCACTTGTTAGGAGGAAATCAGGAGATGATGGTGCTGATGTCACCAGAAGGAGGATGATGGCACTTTAACATCAGGTGCAGCAGCAGATGGACTCCACACAGACGGCAGAGAGAAGGTTCTGCACCCCAGACAGCCAAGCGCGGCTCAGGCTGCCCTGGCGCTGGAGCAAGCCTCCGGCACACACGAGTGGTTTGGGCCTTATCTTGCCGTGTCTCCTGCAGGGCAGGCACGGGCACAGCCGGCAGCCTCTATCAGGAGGGAGGTGCCTGCAGACAGGCAGCTGCTGAGGAGTGAGCAGAGGAGCAGGGCGAGGAGGCTGCGCTTTGCCCGCGCCGGTCGCTCGCCTGGACGCGGCAGCAGCTCCTGCAGGCGTGAGCCCTTCTGCTGCTGCAGGGGGCAGACACATGGCAGACTTTCCTCCTCCACTCCAGTGTCACAGTGTCACAGTGTCATCAGGGTTGGAAGAGACCTCACAGACCATCAAGTCCAACCCTTTAGCACAGAGCTCAAGGCCAGACCATGGCACCAAGTGCCACGTCCAGTCCTGCCTTGAACAGCTCCAGGGACGGCGACTCCACCACCTCCCCGGGCAGCCCATTCCAGTGTCCAATGACTCTCTCAGGGAAGAACTTTCTCCTCACCTCCAGCCTAAATCTCCCCTGGCACAGCCTGAGGCTGTGTCCTCTTGTTCTGGTGCTGGCCACCTGAGAGAAGAGAGCAACCTCCTCCTGGCCACAACCACCCCTCAGGTAGTTGCAGACAGCAATAAGGTCTGCCCTGAGCCTCCTCTTCTCCAGGCTAACCAATCCCAGCTCCCTCAGCCTCTCCTCGTAGGGCTGTGCTCAAGGCCTCTCCCCAGCCTCGTTGCCCTTCTCTGGACACGCTCAAGCATCTCAATGTCCCTCCTAAACTGGGGGGCCCAGAACTGAACACAGCACTCAAGGTGTGGTCTAACCAGTGCAGAGTACAGGGGCAGAATGACCTCCCTGCTCCTGCTGGCCACACCATTCCTGATGCAGGCCAGGATGCCACTGGCTCTCTTGGCCACCTGGGCACACTGCTGGCTTAATTTAGCAGCCAGCCAGAGTTGCCTCCCAGGCAAGCCCTGTCCCTCCGGGGTGGTGGTTTCCAGCTGGAAGGGTGCAGCCTGCCAAGCTGAGCCGGCAAAGAGGGGCGGGCAGACGGAAGGAGTCTGCTCGGGAGGGGAGGGAGTTCTGGGGCTCAGGTTGCCGACCTCAGGCCAGCAGCACTGAGGCCGCTCTGCACCTGTGTGCTCGGTGCACAGGATCCACAGAGCGGTTTGGGATCTGCCCGGTCAGCCAGTGCCAGCCTCACCCATGCCGGGGGTCGTGGACAGCTCCCACCAGCCCCATGGCTCTCAGGGATGCATCCAGCCTGGATGTGAAGCACCCCCAGGGAGGTGTTGCAGCCAAGCCTGGCTGGGGCACCGAGTGCCATGGTCTGGGTGGTTGGGCAGGGCTGGGTGCTAGGCTGGGCTGGGTCAGCCTGGAGCTCTCTGCCAGCCTGCTTGAGATTATGATTCTATGATTCTTTCTCTTTCTTTCTTTCTTTCTTTCTTTCTTTCTTTCTTTCTTTCTTTCTTTCTTTCTTTCTTTCTTTCTTTCTTTCTTTCTTTCTTTCTTTCTTTCTTTCTTTCTTTCTTTCTTTCTTTCTTTCTTTCTTTCTTCCTTCCTTCCTTCCTCCCTTCCTCCCTTCCTCCCTTCCTCCCTTCCTCCCTTCCTCCCTTCCTCCCTTCCTCCCTTCCTCCCTTCCTCCCTTCCTCCCTTCCTCCCTTCCTCCCTTCCTCCCTTCCTCCCTTCCTCCCTTCCTCCCTTCCTCCCTTCCTCCCTTCCTCCCTTCCTCTCCCTTTCTATTTTTTTCTATTTCTTTCTTTTTTTCTCTCTCTTTCTCTTTCTCTCCCTTTCTTTCATTCTTCGTTTCTCTCTTTATTTCTCTCTTTCTCTCTCTTTGTCTTTCTTTCTCTCTTTCTCTTTGTCTCTTTCTTCATCTTTTTCTCTTTCTTTGTCTTTTTCTCTTTCTTTCTTTCTTTCTTTCTTTCTTTCTTTCTTTCTTTCTTTCTTTCTTTCTTTCTTTCTCTCTTTCTCTCTTTCTTTCTCTCTCTCTCTCTCTTTCTCTTTCTCTCTCTCTCGTTATCTTTCTTTACTTCTCTCTTTCTCTCTCTATTTCTCTCTCTCTCTTTTTCCCTTCCTTCCTTCCTTCCTTCCTTCCTTCCTTCCTTCCTTCCTTCCTTCCTTCCTTCCTTCCTTCCTTCCTTCCTTCCTTCCTTCCTTCCTTCCTTCCTTCCTTCCTTCCTTCCTTCCTTCCTTCCTTCCTTCCTCCCTCCCTCCCTCCCTCCCTCCCTCCCTTCTCTCTGCTGAGGCTCTGTTTCTGGGTTGCTTTCTTCCCTCCCCAGCTCGTTGAACTCTTCCACTCTGAGCTTGTGACTCCCAGCTGCTGGCTCTGGCTGGGCTGCCAGGCTCGCCCAGGGAGCTGCTCCACTCCTCTCTGTGGTCCTACCACCTCCTGGGGGCATGGCTCATGTGCCAGGGCACTGCTTTCACCCTCCTGTGACCCACCTCGGGTCCTTGCCAGCCCAACCTAGCACCCAGCCCTGCCCAACCACCCAGACCATGGCACTCAGTGCCCCAGCCAGGCTTGGCTGCAACACCTCCAGCCACAGCCACTCCACCACCTCCCTGGGCAGCCCATTCCAGTGCCAATCACTCTCTCTGCCAGCAACTTCCTCCTCACATCCAGCCTCAACCTGCCCTGGCACAGCTTCACCCTCTGTGCCCTGCTTCTGCCCCTGGCTGCCTGGCAGCAGAGCCCAACCCCACCTGGCTACAGCCTCCCTGCAGGCAGCTGCAGGCAGCAATCAGCTCTGCCCTCAGCCTCCTCTGCTGCAGGCTGCACCCCCCCAGCTCCCTCAGCCTCTCCTCACAGGGCTGTGCTCCAGGCCCCTCCCCAGCCTTGCTGCCCTGCTCACAACACCTTCCAGCACCTCAGCAGCTCTCTGCAATGCAGGAGCCCAGAGCTGGACACAGCACTGCAGGGGTGGCCTGAGCAGTGCTGAGCACAGGGGTGGGCACAAGAACCTCCCTTGTGCTGCTGCCCACACTGCTCCTGAGCCAGCCCAGGATGCCACTGGCTCTGCTGCCCACCTGGGCACTGCTGCCTCCTCTGCAGCTGCTCTCTCCCAGCACCCCCAGGGCCCTCTCTGCCTGCCTGCTCTCAGCCACTCTGGCCCCAGCCTGCAGTGCTGCTTGGCCTTGCTGTGGCCAAAGTGCACAACCTGCCCTTGGCCTTCTTCACTCTCATGCCCTTGGCCTCTGCCCACCCATGCAGCCTGGCCAGGTCCCTCTGCAGGGCTCTGCTCCCCTCCAGCAGCTCCACACTGCTCCTAGCTTGGTGCCAGCTGCATCCTCTGACCGTGCACAGACCTTGTTCAATCTCACACAATCACAGAATCAGGCAGGTTGGAAGAAACCTCCAGGATCTCACAGGGCTGTGCTCCAGGCCCCTCCCCGGCCCTTCTCTGGGCACCTTCCAGCACCTCCATACCCAGAACCACAGAATCAGTCAGGGTTGGAAGGCACCACAAGGATCAGCCAGTTCCAACCCCCCTGCCATGCCCAGGGACACCCTACCCTAGCTCAGGACCCCTTGTCAGTGGTAATGAGGAGCTGGAAGAGCTCAGGAGCTGTGCCTCAGCTCATGTGAGCACCTGAGATCTGCTGTTGCTGTTCCACACACCACTGTGCTTCCCAAGGCACAGCCTTCCCTCCCCCCTCACATACACCTCCCACCCCAGGGAGGTAGCTGCAGGAGGGAAGATCAGAGGTCACCACTGTGCCCACTCAGTGCCTTCCAGGGGCTGCTGCCTCAGACAAAGAGCTTTTGTGCCTGGGAAGCACAACTCAGTGTTCCTCCCCTCCTGTCCAGATGACAAAGGAGCTAGCAGGAGCTTTTCAAGAGGGGAAGCTGCCAGCCCAGTCAGGAGCACCTCTGGCAGGATTTAATCACATTCCCTTCTGTGCTTGCAGGAACATAAAGCATGGGGGGGGATGAAAGCACAGCCAGGAAAAGACTTGGTCCAAGCTCAGGAGAGAACAAGAGCTCTGTGCTGGAGGTGCCCAAGATCCCTCTGGACACAGCACCTGGGGACAGCAGTTGGTGGCTGTGGGGGAGTTGAAGGTTGGATCAGGAGAGCATCAGAGCTCTGTGCTGGAGGTGCCCAAGACCCCTCTGGACACAGCACCTGGGGACAGCACTTGGTGGCTGTGGTGGGGTTGGGCTGAGGGTTGGACCAGGAGAACATCAGAGCTCTGTGCTGGAGGTGGCCAAGATCCCTCTGGACACAGCACCTGGGGATGTGTTTTGGTGGCCGTGGTGGGGTTGGGTTGAAGGTTGAACCAGCAGAGCATCAGAGCTCTGTGCTGGAGGTGGCCAAGATCCCTCTGGAAAACACATCTGGGGATGTGTTTTGGTGGCTGTGGGGGGGGGTTGGGTTGAAGGTTGAACCAGGAGAACATCAGAGCTCTGTGCTGGAGGTGCCCAAGACCCCTCTGGCCACAGCACCTGGGGATGTGTTATGGTGGCTGTGGTGGCGCTGAGGGTTGGACCAGGAGAGCATCAGAGCTCTGTGCTGGAGGTGCCCAAGACCCCTCTGGACACAGCACCTGGGGACAGCAGTTGGTGGCTGTGGGGGAGTTGAAGGTTGGATCAGGAGAGCATCAGAGCTCTGTGCTGGAGGTGTCCAAGATCCCTCTGGCCACAGCACCTGGGGACAGCAGTTGGTGGCTGTGGGGGGGTTGGGCTGAGGGTTGGACCAGCAGAGCATCAGAGCTCTGTGCTGGAGGTGCCCAAGACCCCTCTGGCCACAGCACCTGGGGATGTGTTTTGGTGGCCGTGGTGGGGTTGGGCTGAGGGTTGGACTCAGAGATCCCAGAGGGTTTTCCCCACCCCTATGTTTTTATGCCCTCAGCTTCCCTGCACAGGCATCCTGCAGCTCTGTCTCTGCTCCCACCCCTCACCTTCAGCTCTGCTCTCCCTGCAGACCTCTTCCCACGCTGGCTCTTGGTGCCGCAGGCTGCCCAAGGAGAGCTGAGAGGCTGAGGGCACTGCTGGCAGCTCCAGTCCTCCCCTTGGCTCAGACACCAGGAGGCATTTCCTTGCACTTCTGGCACAGCAGCTCTTTTCCTCCACCACCCCTGAGCCCTCTCTCCTGGCCACCAGTGAGGGTTACCAAACCAGAGCCCAGCTCCAAAGGGGGAAATGGGAGAGCAAACCCAAACCCTCCAACACCCACATGCAGAGAGAGACCTTTGGGTCTCCAGAGAGGGAGGCTCCTCTCTAGGCAGCCTGCTCCAGGCCCCCAGCACCCTCACAGGCAAGAAGCTTCCTTCCCCCTCCTGCTGAAGTGGAAACCTCCTCAAGTTGCGGTTTGTGTCACACCCTAGCACAGGGCACCACTGGCAAGAGTCTGGCACCTTCTGGGCACTGACCCCTCAGGTATTCCTAAACCCTCAGAACCAAAATGAAGCAGGTTGGAAGAGACCTCTGAGGTGATGGAGTCCAACCTAGCGCCCAACAGCTTCTGACTCACTACCCCATGGCACTGAGTGCCTCATGCAGCCTCCTCCCAGACACCTCCAGCCACAGCCACTCCCTGGGCAGCCCATCCCAGTACCAATCACTCTCTCTGCCAGCAACTTCCTCCTCACCTCCAGCCTAGACCTGCCCTGGCACAGCTTCACCCTCTGTGCCCTGCTTCTGCCCCTGGCTGCCTGGCAGCAGAGCCCAACCCCAGCTGGCTACAGCCTCCCTGCAGGCAGCTGCAGGCAGCAATCAGCTCTGCCCTGAGCCTCCTCTGCTGCAGGCTGCACCCCCCCAGCTCCCTCAGCCTCTCCTCACAGGGCTGTGCTCCAGGCCCCTCCCCAGCCTTGCTGCCCTGCTCTCAACACCTTCCAGCACCTCAGCAGCTCTCTGCAGTGCAGGAGCCCAGAGCTGGACACAGCACTGCAGGGGTGGCCTGAGCAGTGCTGAGCACAGGGGTGGGCACAAGAACCTCCCTTGTGCTGCTGCTGCCCACACTGCTCCTGAGCCAGCCCAGGATGCCACTGGCTCTGCTGCCCACCTGGGCACTGCTGCCTCCTCTGCAGCTGCTCTCTCCCAGCACCCCCAGGGCCCTCTCTGCCTGCCTGCTCTCAGCCACTCTGGCCCCAGCCTGCAGTGCTGCTTGGCCTTGCTGTGGCCAAAGTGCACAACCTGCCCTTGGCCTTCTTCACTCTCATGCCCTTGGCCTCTGCCCACCCATGCAGCCTGGCCAGGTCCCTCTGCAGGGCTCTGCTCCCCTCCAGCAGCTCCACACTGCTCCTAGCTTGGTGCCAGCTGCACACTCACTGCTGCTGGACTCAGTGCCCTGCTCCAGAGCATCACTGAAGACACTGACCAGGACTGTGCCCAGCACTGCTCCCTGGGGCACAGCACCAGTGCCAGCTGCCAGCTGCCTGTGGCACCATTCACCACCACTCTCTGGGCCCTGCCCTTCAGCCACTTCCTGACCTCCCAGCACTGGGAGATGCTCAGGCAGCACAGAGTTGCTCTGGACAGCCAAGCTCCAAGCACCACCATGGTGATCTGTTGGCTGGGAAGTACATTCTGATGTGGATGCTACTCCAGGCTGGTTCAGGGTCCCTGGAGTGATGTCAGGGGGAGCAAATGAGCTGCATTGGTGGAGATCAGAATCTGTCTGCTGGGCCTGCTTATGGAGCTCCTAAATGCACATCAGTGCCTCTGGAGCAGGGCATCTCCAGCTCTGGTCCATGACTTACTCCTCCCATGGCAGTATTGTCTCTGCACTGGAGGAAGATGCTGTAGGAATGGTGGTGCCTGCAAAATTGATCTGGTCGACTGGATAGGGCTGGGAGATAGGTTGGGCTGGATGATCTTGGAGGTCTTTTCCAACCTCCTTGATTCTGTGATTCTATGGCACTTTAAAGGGGGTGGTTACAGAATCATCAGGGTTGGAAAAGGCTCCCAAGACCCTAAATTGGCCAAGAAGGTCAAAGGCATCCTGGCTTGGGTTGAAAATGGAGAAGAGGAGGCTGGCTCAGGAGCAGTGTGGGCAGCAGCACAAGGGAGGTTCTTGTGCCCACCCCTGTGCTCAGCACTGCTCAGGCCACCCCTGCAGTGCTGTGTCCAGCTCTGGGCTCCTGCATTGCAGAGAGCTGCTGAGGTGCTGGAAGGTGTTGAGAGCAGGGCAGCAAGGCTGGGGAGGGGCCTGGAGCACAGCCCTGTGAGGAGAGGCTGAGGGAGCTGGGGGGGTGCAGCCTGCAGCAGAGGAGCCTCAGGGCAGAGCTGATTGCTGCCTGCAGCTGCCTGCAGGGAGGCTGTAGCCAGGTGGGGTTGGGCTCTGCTGCCAGGCAGCCAGGGGCAGAAGCAGGGCACAGAGGCTCAAGCTGTGCCAGGGCAGGTCTAGGCTGGCTGTGAGGAGGAAGTTGTTGTCAGAGAGAGTGATTGGCACTGGGATGGGCTGCCCAGGGAGGTGGTGGAGTGGCTGTGGCTGGAGGTGTTGCAGCCAAGCCTGGCTGGGGCACTGAGTGCCATGGTCTGGGTGGTTGGGCAGGGCTGGGTGCTAGGTTGGGCTGGGTCAGCCTGGAGCCAGCCTGCTTGGCTCTCTGACTCTATCCCTTCTAAAGCCATCTGACAGCACCAGGTGCTCCAAAACTCTCGAGTGACTCTTTCTCTTTCTTAGAGGTTTCTGATTTCCATGGGGAGGAGCTCACTTGACCAGCACAGTCCTGGCTGCCTCTGGCACTGTCTGAGAGCCTCAGGGCTGTGGAGCCGGGAGAAGGACAGCCCCAGAGGGCATCTGATCTGCACCTTGGCCAGCACAGCCCCATGCAGAGCTACAGGCTGGGGAGAGAGTGGCTGAGAGCAGCCTGGCAGAGAGGGACCCGGGAGGGGGAGACAGGTTGGCAGCTGTGCACCAGTCCCTGTCCACTGCTGGCAGCAGACAAAGCTCCCCTCAGCTCCAGCCTCCCTCCCTGGGCAGCCTGTGCCAGTCCCTGACCACTGCTGGCAGCAGACAAAGCTCCCTCAGCTCCAGCCTCCCTCCCTGGGCAGCCTGTGCCAGTCCCTGGGCACTGCTGGCAGCAAACAAAGCCCCTCAGACCCATCCCCAGCTCTGGTGTCCCTCTCCCTTCGTTGGGGATTGTCTATTCAGCGCCAGGCACTCTGAGCAGACACTGCCAGCACCTTGCTGCCAGTCAGGGACAGCCTCTGGGCTTTGCCATATGCTGCCTCTGGCTCGAGTTCAGCTCCTGGAGCCCCGCAGAGATTGGCACCAAATAATGAGAGGAGAGGAGAGGAGAGGAGAGGAGAGGAGAGGAGAGGAGAGGAGAGGAGAGGAGAGGAGAGGAGAGGAGAGGAGAGGAGAGGAGAGGAGAGGAGAGGAGAGGAGAGGAGAGGAGAGGAGAGGAGAGGAGAGGAGAGGAGAGGAGAGGAGAGGAGAGGAGAGGAGAGGAGAGGAGAGGAGAGGAGAGGAGAGGAGAGGAGAGGTGAAGGGGAAGGGGAGGGGAGGGGAAGGGGAGGGGAGGGGAAGGGGAGGGAAGGGGAGGGGAAGGGAAGGGGAGGGGAGGGGAGGGGAGGGGAGGGGAGGGGAGGGGAGGGGAGGGGAGGGGAGGGGAGGGGAGGGGAGGGGAGGGGAGGGGAGGGGAGGGGAGGGGAGGGGAGGGGAGGGGAGGGGAGGGGAGGGGACACTTGAGTGTGCTCGGATGCCACCGAGGGGCCAAGCAGAGCTCAAAGCCCTCCCTGATCTGGCTGCCCTCGGCGGTGCCAAGCGGCGCAGAGCCGTCGGTGGGCTTTGGCAGGCATGCCAGACCCTGCCGCGGGGTGAGGGGGAGAGCAGCCCCCCGCCCGCCCTCCCCCACCCCCCAGAGGCGCAGCGGGGCTGTGCGGGTGCCCGGAGCCCCCTGCTCTGCCTTCCCCTCGCACCTCCCTCGGCGCCGCGGCGCTGCGCGGGGTCCCTGCCTGCCCTGCTGCCGCTGCTGGCGCTCCCCAGGGCTCCGCGCAGGCAGCCGCAGCGCAGCGCACCCTGCCCCCGCCGGGCACCCAGGGCAGCGCCGTGCCCGCACCGCGGCGGCACTGCCCGCTGCTCCACGCCGGGAGGCTCCACAGCCTCTCGGGCAGCCTGCTCCAGGCCCCCTCCTGCACCCCCATAGACAACAACTTCCTCCTTGGGGTCAGCTGGAGAACCTCCTGGGTGCCACTCTGTGCCCACTGCACCTTGTGCTGTGCCTGGGCACCGCTGCCAACAGCCTGGCCCCAGCCTCTTGCCCCCCCCACAGCTCCTTTGTCTCTTGCTGAGCACTGCTCAGATGCCCTCTGGGGAACCTCCTGGGTGCCACTCTGTGCCCACTGCCCCTTGTGCTGTGCCTGAGCACCGCTGCCAACAGCCTGGTCCCAGCCTCTTACCCCCCACAGCTCCTCTGTCTCTTGCTGAGCACTGCTCAGATGCCCTCTGGGGCTGCTCCTCTGCAGGCTCTCAGCCCCGGGGGCTCTCAGCCTTTGCTCCTCACAGAGCTGCTCCTGAACCCCTCCTCATCACCCCTGCAGCCTCCCCTGGACTCTCCCCAGCTGTTCCCTGTCCCCCTTGAGGCAGAGAGCCCAGAGCTGGACCCAGCGCTGCAGATGTGCCAGGCTCTCAGCCCACCCTTAGGTGCCTGCCTGAGGGCTGGCTCTGGGGTGAAGCTGTGCCATCCTCTGTGCCCATTTCACCACCAGCCTCTGCCGAGGGCTGCCTTGGACTGGTACCTGCTGGGGAGGGCCCAAAGGGGAGTGCCGGGAGGGGGTGGGGAAGGGGTCTGGGGGGGGAGTAGGGGAGGATGAGGCAGAGCTCAGCCCCTGCAGCTTCGAATCTCGCTTGCATTCAATCTCCCCTCCCTGCCTTAAGCCCCTTCCCCCCTCTGCCCTCATCTCCTTCCTCCCCGCGCTCCTTCCAGGCTGTTCCGAGCGCACCTCACTGACGGCTCCCGCCCCCGCGCTATCAGCTGTGCTGATAACAGCCTCCTCGGGCAGGGAGGGATCCCCTCCCCCCTGGCAACCCTCTCGCCTCTCCCCTCCCGCGCCCCCTGCGGCGTCTCCCCTGTCAGCGGCAGGCTGGGGAGGCTCAGCTACTCCTGTGCCCAAAAGGGACCCGGGGAGTTGCCCAGAGGTGCCAGGCCCCTGCCGAGGTCTCTGTCTGACAGCTGCTCCCGGGCACACCGAGGGCACTGCCCCAGCTTTGTGCCACAGCGGGGCAGAGGTGGCAGCTGTGGGGAGGGGAGGGGAGAGGGCAGGTGACCCTCGAGTGCCCACCAAGGGAATGCAGCCCATGGGTGGCATCTTCAGGAGCAAGCTGAGGGCTTCCCAGGGTCAAACCTCTCCTTCAATGGCCAGAGGAGGACTCTGCCCCTTCTGCCTTCATCCATGACCCAACGGGTCCTGAACCCAGCTCCAGAACACAGTTCCCACCTGCTGCTGAGTCCAGACTGGCACTTACACAGTGCCTGCTCCTAGCATTGGTGGTGCCAACGGTGCCAGCACTGCCACCAGGGGTTGGGCTCCACACTGGTTTGTGTCTCTCTTCCATGGCACTGTTCTTGCTCCATCCCAGCTGGCAGCTTCTTGTCTGCTCCATCAGTGGTGCCAACGGTGCCAGCACTGCCACCAGGGGTTGTGCTCCACACTGGTTTGTGTCTCTCTTCCATGGCACTGTTCTTGCTCCATCCCAGCTGGCAGATTCTTGTCCAACCCATCAGTGGTGCCAACTGTGCCAGCACTGCCACCAGGGGTTGTGCTCCACACTGGTTTGTGTCTCTGTCTCTCTTCCATGGCAGTGTTCTTGTTCCATCCCAGCTGGTAGCTTCTTGTCTGCTCCATCAGTGGTGCCAACTGTGCCAGCACTGCCACCAGGGGTTGTGCTCCACACTGGTTTGTGTCTCTCTTCCATGGCACTGTTCTTGCTCCATCCCAGCTGGCAGCTTCTTGTCCAACCCATCAGTGCTGCCAACTGTGCCAGCACTGCCACCAGGGGTTGGGCTCCACACTGGTTTGTGTCTCTCTTCCATGGCAGTGTTCTTGCTCCATCCCAGCTGGTAGCTTCTTCTCCAACCCATCAGTGGTGCCAACGGTGCCAGCACTGCCACCAGGGGTTGTGCTCCACACTGGTTTGTGTCTCTGTTCCACAGCACTGTTCCTCTTCCCATCCCACCTGGGTTACTTTTCCTTCCCACCCCACCAAGGTCTCTCCCTTCTTGCCTTTGGGAAGGCAGAGAGGTCCCCTGCAGAGCCTCTGCCACTTGCCTGGTGCCCAACTGCCTAACCCCTGCCACCAGCCACTTCCTCACGTGGCTACGCTTTGCCAAGAGGACACCCCAAGGCTGCCCCAGTGCTGCCCTTCCAAAGCCTCCCCCTCTGAGAATCTCCACCTCCAGGGGGTCAGACACACGAACCAAGGCTGCCTGAGCCCCTCACCCACCAGCTTCTGCCACCCTGCCCCACACCCCACTACCAGGATGCTCGGACTTGTGCCTCCCAGCTTGGGGCAAGCACCAAGAGCTCCTGCCACACGGTGCTAGCAGTGCTGGTGAGGGAGGGGCAGCCAAGGAGAGGGAGGGAGGCTCCCCCCCTACCCACTGCCTGAAGCACCAGGGGAAGCCAAAGGTTGACAGGGCACAGGTTGAGCAAGGCCAAGGGCAGGTTGTGCACTTTGGCCACAGCAAGGCCAAGCAGCACTGCAGGCTGGGGCCAGAGTGGCTGAGAGCAGGCAGGCAGAGAGGGCCCTGGGGGTGCTGGGAGAGAGCAGCTGCAGAGGAGGCAGCAGTGCCCAGGTGGGCAGCAAAGCCAATGGCATCCTGGGCTGGCTCAGGAGCAGTGTGGGCAGCAGCACAAGGGAGGTTCTTGTGCCCACCCCTGTGCTCAGCACTGCTCAGGCCACCCCTGCAGTGCTGTGTCCAGCTCTGGGCTCCTGCATTGCAGAGAGCTGCTGAGGTGCTGGAAGGTGTTGAGAGCAGGGCAGCAAGGCTGGGGAGGGGCCTGGAGCACAGCCCTGTGAGGAGAGGCTGAGGGAGCTGGGGGGGTGCAGGCTGCAGCAGAGGAGGCTCAGGGCAGAGCTGATTGCTGCCTGCAGCTGCCTGCAGGGAGGCTGTAGCCAGGTGGGGTTGGGCTCTGCTGCCAGGCAGCCAGGGACAGAAGCAGGGCACAGAGGCTGAAGTTGTGCCAGGGCAGGTCTAGGCTGGCTGTGAGGAGGAAGTTGCTGGCAGAGAGAGTGATTGGCACTGGGATGGGCTGCCCAGGGAGTGGCTGTGGCTGGAGGTGTCTGAGAGGAGGCTTCATGAGGCACTCAGTGCCATGGGGTAGTGAATCAGAAGCTGTTAGGGGATAGGTTGAACTCCATCACCTCAGAGGTCTCTTCCAGCCTGCTTCATGCTGTGATCCTCTGTGTCTTGCCTGCCCTCAGGTGCCCTGCCAGGCTCTGCCTCCTTGTGGAATGAGGTTAATGCCACTTCTGATGCCCAGCCTGTTGGTGTGTGAGATACACACACAGCTCCCAAGGCAGGGGCTCCATGGACTCATCTAGGCTGGAGGAGATCATCCAGGCTGTTCAAGTCCAAGGGTTGCTGCCTGACTGCCAGCTCAGCAGTGAACCAGGTCCCTCAGCACCACAGCTGCACAGCCTTGAGACCCCTCCAGGGGCTGGGGACTACACCACCACCCTCTGGGCATCTGGGACAGGCTTTGGCAAAGCCTTTCCTTGGAGATATTGCTCCTCATGGCCAAACTAAACCTCCCCTGCAGCAGCTTGAAACCAATTCCTCTTGTCCTGTTGCTTGGTCCTTGGGAGCAGAGCCCAACCCCCACCTGGCTCCAGCCTCCTCTCAGGAGAGACTCAGAAGGTCTCCCCTCAGCCTCCTCTTCTCCAAGCTGCTCACCCCCAGCTCCCTCAGCTGCTCCTCCCCAGCTCTCCTCTCCAGACCCTTCCCCAGCTCTGTCACCCTTCTCTGGACCTGCTCCAGCCCCTCAGTGTCCTTCTAGCAGTGAAGGGTCCAAAACTGATCTGCTCCTCCCCTGCCCTCCTCTCCAGACCCCTCCCCAGCTTGGTTGCCCTTCTCTGGTCCTGCTCCCTCCCCTCAATGTGTTCCGTGGAGTGAAAAGCCCAAACCTGAGCCCAGCACTCAAGGTGCAGCCTCCCCAGTGCCCAATCCAGGAGGACAGTCCCTGCCCTGCTGCTGCTGCTGCTGACCCAGCCCAGGCTGCTGGTGCCCTTCTTGCCCACCTGAGCACCCCCTGGCTCACCTCCAGCTGCTGCCCACCAGCACCCCCAGCTGCTGTTCTCTGCTGGGCAGTTTTCAGCCACTCTGCCCCCATCCTGGAGCCTCCACGGGGTGGCTGTGCCCCAGGTGCAGCATCCAGCCCTTGTCCTTGCTGCAGCTCACCCAGCTGGCCTCAGCCCACGGATCCAGCCTGGCCAGGGCGCTCCTTTCAGACCTTCAACCCCAGGTGACATCTGCAGCCCCCGGCTGCCCTCAGCCCCCTGCCACGCAGAGCGCCGGGAGCGGTGTCAGAGCGCAGCGAGCCCTGGGCAGGAGCGCTGGGGAGCAGCCTCCAGCTGGGCTGAGCTCCGCTCCTCGGAGCGCTGAACGCAGCAGCCAGGACGTGGAGCACCCCGAGCTGGGACACAGCGAGCCAGCGAGCCCCCAGACCAGGGCGGTCTCAGCTGCTGCCCCTCGCCACCCACCCCGGCCCGGGCAGCTTCTCCCCTGCCCCCGCCGGGCTGGCGAACCTGGGTAGCGTTTCAAACCGCTCCTCCACCCTGCCAGCCTTACCCCTTCCGAGGGGGGGGGCTGCACTGACGGCAGCTGGCCCCCTCCCACCCCCCTCAAGGATGGGGGGCTGCTTTTGCTCGCGTAGCTAACCCCCACCCCCTCCTCTTTTCGGGTCTGCCTTGGGGGCTCCATTTCCATTCCAAGCTCTCATCCCCAGCCCAGCTCCGGCGGTTTCGCTCCCAGGCTTAATTAGAAGCAGCCTCAACCTTCCCCCTTGCTGCACCACCAGCTGCGGCAGCACCCCAGGCAGCTGCCCAGCAGGCGCTTCTTTGCCTCCCCCAGGGCCCCCGCAGCCCCTTCTGCCCGCCGGAGCCATCGGCAAGCCCTGGGTGATGCCCTGCGGACGAGGCGCTCGACGGCGACCCACCCGCGGCTCATTACCGTCACCTCCCTGCCGCTAATGGGTCGCTGGGGGAGCAATTAGGGGCGAGGGGGTCTCGGCACAGGCCTGGCTCCACCTCCGAGGCGAGGTGCCCCCACAGCTCACCTGGAGGTGCAGGGCAGGGTTCCCTCCCCTCCTCCCCCGCCTCCAGCGCGCAGCCTGCGCCCGGCAGCCTGGCAGCGCCTGGGTCCGAGCCAGCAGCGGCCGGGAGGATGCGCGGCTGGGGCAGGGGTTAGAACGCGCTGCTGAGAGCAGGGATTTCAAACCCTTCCCTGGCTCTGCTGCTGAGCTGTGGCCCTCTGTGGCTCTCAAACACCCTCCCCCCCCGGGATGGGGATTCAGCCATCCCCGTCGGGCAGCCTGGTCCCGGGGTTTCAGAGCCCCTCCCCTGGAGAAGCTCCTTTCCTTGTCCAACCTAAACCTCCCCCGGGTCAACCTGAGCCTCTTTCCTCTTGTCCTATTCCCTGTGGCTTGGGAGAAGGAACCCTCCCCCCACCCCCACCCCCAACCTGGCTCCAGCCTCCTCTCAGGGAGCTGTAGACAGCCTGAAGGTCTCTCCTCAGCCTCCTCCTCTCCAGGCTCACTACCCCCAGCTCCCTCAGCTCTCTTCTCCAGACCATTCCCCAGCTCTGTTGCCCTTGTCTGGAGCTGATCCAGGCTCTCAGTGTCCTTCTTGCAGTGAGATGTCCAAAACTGAGCTGCTCCTCCCCAGCTCTCCTCTCCAGACCTTTCCCCATCTCTGTTGCCCTTCTCTGGACCTGCTGCAGCCCTTCGGTGTCCTCCTCAGACTGAGAGGTCCAAAACTGAGCTGTTCCTCCCCAGCCCTGTTCTTCAGACCCTCCTTTGGACCTGTTCCAACCCCTCAGTGTCCTCTTGGACTGAGAGGTCCAAAACTGAGCTGTTCCTCCCCAGCCCTGTTCTTCAGACCCTCCTTTGGACCTGTTCCAACCCCTCAGCGTCCTTCTTGGACTGAGAGGTCCAAAACTGAGCTGCTCCTCCCCAGCCCTGTCCTCCAGACCCTTCTCTAGACCTGCTCCAGCCTCTCAGTGTCCTGCTTAAAGTCAACGGCACAAACCTGAGCACAGCACTCAAGGTGCAGCCTTCCCAGTGCCCAGCCCAGGGGCACAATCCCTGCCCTGCTGCTGCTGCCCACACCACTGCTGACCCAGCCCGGGCTGCTGCTGCCCTTCTTGCCCATCTGAAGCAAGCTGCTGCCAGCCAGCACCTCCAGGTCCTTTAGTGCTGGGCAGACTGCAGCCACCCTGCCCCCATCCTGGAGCCTTCGTGGGGTGGCTGTGACCCGAATGCAGGACTCAGCACTTGGCCTTGATGGGCCTCACCACACTGGCCTTGGTCCCATCCACCTGTGGCTTAGGCATGCTGCAGGTGGGTTAGCAGACAGAGGACAGCCACAGGCTTAACTAGGCTGGAAAAGAGACCTGAGGTGATGGAGTCCAACCTAGCACCCAACAGCTTCTGATTCACTACCCCATGGCACTGAGTGCCTCATGCAGCCTCCTCTCAGACACCTCCAGGCACAGCCACTCCACCACCTCCCTGGGCAGCCCATTCCAGTGCCAATCACTCTGCCAGGAACTTCCTCCTCACAGCCAGCCTAGACCTGCCCTGCCACAGCTCCAGCCAATCATTCCTGCTGGGAACAACTTCTTATAGGCTCACAGAACCCGGCAGGGCTGGAAGGGAGCACAAGGAGCAGCCAGTCCCAACCCCCTGCCATGCCCAGGGACACCCTACCCTAGAGCAGGCTGCACACAGCCTCAGCCAGCCTGGCCTCAAACACCTCCAGCCATGGGGCCTCAACCCCCTCCCTGGGCAACCCATTCCAGCCTCTCACCACTCTCATCACCAACAGCTTCCTCCTCACCTCCAGCCTCACTCTCCCCACCTCCAGCTCTGCTCCATGCCCCCTAGTCCTGGCACGCCCTGACATACTCAAAAGTCCCTCCCCAGCTTTTCTGTATCCCCCTTCAGATGCTGGCAGGCCACAAGAAGGTCCCCTGGGAGCCTCCTCTGCTCCCAGAGTTTGAAGTCAGAGGCAGGGGTGAGGGTTGGGACTGTCTGAGTTGGAGGTCAGAGGCAGGGGTGAGGGTTGGGACTGGCTGAGTTGGAGGTCAGAGGCAGGGGTGAGGGTTGGGACTGTCTGAGTTGGAGGTCAGAGGCAGGGGTGAGGGTTGGGACTGGCTGAGTTGGAGGTCAGAGGCAGGGGTGAGGGTTGGGACTGGCTGAGTTGGAGGTCAGAGGCAGAGGTGAGGGTTGGGACTGGCTGAGCTGGAGGTCAGAGGCAGAGGTGAGGGTTGGGACTGGCTGAGTTTGAGGTCACTTCCAACCTAGCCCTTTCCATGAGGGCTATGGAGAAGCCATCAGGACTTTGCCCAGGTGGTGATGGGGAAAACACTGATGTCAGAGGCAGTCAGGGGTGGTTAACCTTCCCTTCCTGTCCTCTGCAGGGAGGAGATGAACTAGAAGTGGCTTACAGCTAACAGACCCTTGGCAAAGGGATGATTTGGATCACACATCCAAGCCTCCCTGACTGTCAGGATGCTTTAAGGACAGGCTGACTTTGCTTTCCCTCCTTCCCTCCCTCCCCAGTCCTCAAGGGTTTCCCTCTCCACAAAGAGAGCTGCTTCTCAGGCACCCAAGCAGACAGACAGCCCCTTCAATGCATCCCCACTCCCTTCCTCCACAGCCCTGCTTGCCCTGACCATCCTCACCAACCCTCACCAAACACTGGTTTTGCTCAGAGCAGCAAGTGGTGACTTCAGCCACTTCCCCCCCTTCGTTTCTATTTAAAGACTGCTGGAAGCAGCTTGGGGGGGGAGTGGGAACAGAAGGAGATGGGTAGCAGCAAGTGAAAAAGACAAAGCAAAGCAAAGCATGGAGAGCACACCACAGCCAGCACAGCTACCTGCTGCTTCTCAGCTCACCTCAGTGACCTTCCTGGCTGCAGAGGTGTGAAAGGGCAAAACAAAACCCCCTCACCTCCCCCCAGCCCAGAACACAGGAGGGACCTGAAGTGATGCACATCCCTGTGTTAGAAAAGAGCAGCTGTGGAGCTGCTGGAAGGGAGCAGAGCCCTGCAGAGGGACCTGGCCAGGCTGTATGGGTGGGCAGAGGCCAAGGGCATGAGAGTGAAGAAGGCCAAGGGCAGGTTGTGCACTTTGGCCACAGCAAGGCCAAGCAGCACTGCAGGCTGGGGCCAGAGTAGCTGAGAGCAGGCAGGCAGAGAGGGCCCTGGGGGTGCTGTGAGAGAGCAGCTGCAGAGGAGGCAGCAGTGCCCAGGTGGGCAGCAGAGCCAATGGCATCCTGGGCTGGCTCAGGAGCAGTGTGGGCAGCAGCACAAGGGAGGTTCTTGTGCCCACCCCTGTGCTCAGCACTGCTCAGGCCACCCCTGCAGTGCTGTGTCCAGCTCTGGGCTCCTGCATTGCAGAGAGCTGCTGAGGTGCTGGAAGGTGTTGAGAGCAGGGCAGCAAGGCTGGGGAGGGGGCCTGGAGCACAGCCCTGTGAGGAGAGGCTGAGGGAGCTGGGGGGGTGCAGCCTGCAGCAGAGGAGCCTCAGGGCAGAGCTGATTGCTGCCTGCAGCTGCCTGCAGGGAGGCTGTAGCCAGGTGGGGTTGGGCTCTGCTGCCAGGCAGCCAGGGGCAGAAGCAGGGCACAGAGGCTGAAGCTGTGCCAGGGCAGGTCTAGGCTGGATGTTGTTAGGAAGTTCCTGTCAGAGAGAGTGATTGGCACTGGAATGGGCTGCCCAGGGAGGTGGTGGAGTGGCCATGGCTGGAGGTGTTGCAGCCAAGCCTGGCTGGGGCACTGAGTGCCATGGTCTGGGTGGTTGGGCAGGGCTGGGTGCAGCCTCCTTTGCTGCTCCCAACAGCCTACAGCCTCCTTAGGTGCTCCTAACACCCCATTGGCCCTCATGGCCCCCAGGGCACATTGCTGGAACCATCCCAGGTCAGACTGGTTTGGGGCTCTGAGGCAACCTGATCTGGTTGGAGATGTTGCTGCTGCTGCAGAGGGTTGGGCTGGGAGAGCTTCACACCAAACCAAACCCAACCAAGCTGAACCAAACCCAACCAAACCAAACCAAACTGAACCAAACCAGATCAAACCAAACCAAACCGAATCAAAACAAACTAAACCAAACCAGAACAAACCAAACCAAACTGAACCAAACCAAAACAAAACAAAACAAACTGAACCAAACCAAACCAAAACAAAACAAAACAAATTAAAGCAAACCAAAGCAAAGTGAACTGAACCAAATCAAATCAAACCAAACTGAACTAAACCAAATCAAAGTGAACTGAACTAATCCAAACCAAAGTGAACTGAACCAAATCAAACCAAACTGAACAAAACTGAACCAAACCAAACTAAACCAAACCAGAACAAAATGAACCAAACTGAACCAAACCAAACTAAACCAAACCAGAACAAACCAAACCAGAACAAACCAAATCAAACTAAACCAAAACAAATTGAACCAAACCAAACTAAACCAAACCAGATCAAACCAAACCAAATTAAAGCAAACCAAAGCAAAGCAAACTGAATCAAACCAAACCAAATCAAACCAAACTGAACTAAACCAAATCAAAGTGAACTGAACCAAACCAAAGTGAACTGAATCAAACCAAAGTGAACTGAATCAAACCAAAGTGATCTGAACTGAATCAAACCAAATTGAACTGAACCAAACCAAACCAAAGTGAACTGAAACAAACCAAAGTGAACTGGATGAAACCAATGGGAACCAAAATGAACCAAAGGGAACTAAACCAAACTAAACCAAACCAAACCAAACCTAACTGATCCAAACCAAACTGAACAAAACTGACCCAAACCAAACTAAACCAAACCAGAACAAACGAAACCAAACTGAACCAAACCAAACTGAACCAAACCAGAACAAAATAAACCAAACTGAAATCAAACTGAACCAAACCAAACCAAACCTAACTGATCCAAACCAAACTGAACAAAACTGACCCAAACCAAACCAAACCAAACCAGAACAAACGAAACCAAACTGAACCAAACCAAACCAAACTGAACCAAACCAGAACAAACCAAACCAAACTGAAATCAAACCAGAACAAACCAAACCAAACTGAAACCAAACTGAACCAAAGCAAATCAAACCAAACCAAATCAAACCAAACCAAATGGAACAGAACCAAACCAAACCTTTTCAGCCCCCCAGCAACTGCATCTCTCTGCTTCCCTTTCCATGTGTGTGCTGCCAGCAGTGAGCCAGCAATGAGCTCTGGGGGCCAGGAGGGGCAATGCCAGCCTGGGCTGGGTCAGAAGGGCTGTGGGGAGGAGAACAAGAGAGGTTCTTCTGCCCCTCTGCTCTGCCCTGATGAGGCCACAGCTGCACTCCTGTGTCCACCTCTGGACCCCCAGTGCCAGAGGGACACAGAAGTGCTGGAGAGAGCCCAGCAGAGAGCCACGGAGATGCTGAAGGCAATGGCAGAGCTCTGTTAGGAGCAGAGCCTGAGGCAGCTGGGGCTGTGCTGCTGGCACAGGAGGAGGCTGAGAGGGGACTCAGCAGTGCTGAGCAATGTGTGCAGGGCAGGGGCAGGAGGCTGGAGCCAGGCTCTGCTGGGGGATGCCAGTGCCAGGCCAAGGGCCACTGGCTGCAAGCTGAGGCCTAGGAAGTGCCATGGGAGCAGCAGGAGGAGGAATTTTTCCCCCCGGGAGGGTGGCAGAGCCCTGGCAGAGGCTGCCCAGGGTGGGGCTGTGCAGTGTCCCTCTGTGGAGCTCTGCAGAGCCTGCCTGGATGTGTTGCTGTGTGATCTGCTCTGCCTGCTCCTGCCCTGGCAGGGGATGCAGTGGGGTTGGAGTGGCTGAGCTGTGGAGGTCCCCTCCAGCCCCTGCCGTGCTCTGCTGCTGTGGCTCCTTCTGCCTACCACAGAAGGGCATCCCCAGCCCCAGTCGAGGGTCTTTGCCTGTTTCTGGAGCGGTGGAGGGCTGGGACCTGGTGCCAGGATGTGAGGTAGCCCTCAGGCAGGTGCAGTTAGCCTCCCTGGAAGTGTCTCCTGCTTTTGCCTGATGGAGACAAATCTTCACCTTCGTCCCACGTTTGTGGCTCCAATTTACAGTCCTCCTCAGGCACCAGGGCCAGGCTTATTCCTGCTGCATCCCTGGGTGCCAGCAGAAGCCAGGGCACAGGACTGGGCTTGCCACATCGCATCCCCACAGCTCCCTTCCAGCTGCCTTCGGCTCTAAGCCGAGCAGTGCTGGGGGAGGGGGGGGGGGGGGGACGGGCAGCGAGGAGGAGTGGGGAGTGGTGAACGGATGGGGGGAGAGGTCCAGAGGTGCTGCTGCTGCTGCTGAGGTCGTTCATTGTGTCACTCTGCCTCCACCACAGCGGCACAAGAGACAGCTACATTCAGCAGGAGCTGAGCCCTTAAACCAGGCTCTGCCACTGCCCCCCGGGCTGAGGAAGTGATGGAGAGCAGGGATGGGGGAAACTGAGATCCACAGAACCAGGCAGGGCTGGAAGGCAGCACAAGGAGCAGCCACTCCCAACCCCCTGCCATGTCCAGGGACACCCTACCCTAGAGCAGGCTGCACACAGCCTCAGCCAGCCTGGCCTCAAACACCTCCAGCCATGGGGCCTCAACCTCCTCCCTGGGCAACCCATCCCAGCCTCTCACCACTCTCATCACCAACAACTTCCTCCTCACCTCCAGCCTCACTCTCCCCACCTCCACCTTTGCTCCATCCCCCCCACTCCTGCCACTCCCTCACACCCTCAAAAGTCCCTCCCCAGCTTTTCTGGAGCCCCCTTCAGATCCTGGCAGGCCACAAGAAGGTCCCCTGGGAGCCTCCTCTGCTGCAGCCTGCACAGCCCCAACTCTTTCAGGCTGTGCTCACAGCAGAGCTGCTGCAGCCTCTCAGCATCCTCCTGGCCCTGCTCTGGACCCCTGCCAGCATCTCCACAGCCCTCTTGTCCCAGGGGCTCCAGAGCTGGATGCAGGACTCCAGGTGGGGTCTCAGCAGAGCAGAGCAGAGCAGAGCAGAGCAGAGGGGCAGAATCCCCTCCCTGGCCCTGCTGGCCACACTGCTGCTGCTGCAGCCCAGGCTCTGCTTGGCTCTCTGGGCTGCAAGTGCACACTGCTGGCTCCTGCTGAGCTTCTCCTCCCCCAGCACCCCCAAGTGCCTCTCCTCAGGGCTGCTCTGCAGCTTGGCACTGCCCAGCCTGCATTGGTGCTTGGCATTGCCTCCAGCCAGCTGCAGGACCTTGCCCTTGCTCTTGTTGCACCTCCTGAGCTTGGCTTGTGCCCACCTCTGCAGCCTGTGCAGCTCCCTCTGGATGGATCCTGCCCTCCAGCCTGGCTGCTGCACCACTCAGCAGGACACAACCTGCCTCTTGCTTTGCCTTCCAGAAACATCTCCTGCTCACAACGTGGCAAGCTGCTTGCTGAGGCAGAAGTGGGAAGGAAAGAGGAGGCTGAACTGAAATCAGTCATAATTCACTGCCAAACACGACAGATAAAAGCATCCAACGACCCCAAGGGAACAGTGGTTGTGATCCCCACCCCCTCCCCCCCTCCCCATTTTATCTTCCTCTCTCTTTTCCTCTCCCTCCCTCTTAATGAATTGAGTTCTGAAGTCATTAGCCTGTTGCCATAAAGCTCTCTCCTGGTGATTCACTGCCTCTGCTTTATTTGCTTTTGCTTTTTTTTCGTTCCTGGGTGTTGGTTGTTGGTTCCCCCCACCCCCCCACCCCACCCCCACCCTCTCTCTTTTAAATAGTTCTATAAAAGTAAATGAATTGATGGAATAAAAATGAGCTGCTGCACTTTTATGTCCTGCATG